>NC_061510.1:79894713-80076991 GCF_022539505.1 Lolium rigidum
CTCAACGTGTGCGGGTATAACCTTTCGGCTTCCTCCAACCCACGTAGACGCTGAACCCTTCGCTTTTGGGAACGGGCTGAGCCCATCGGGGCACCACCTTGGCCGATGATACTTGTCTTCTTCTTCATCATCGTCCTCTAGTTCCTCGAGATCTTCCACCCGAGCGGACTCGGCATGCTTGTTCGAGGCGGGAGAGGCCCTAGACGTTTGAACACGGACACGTTAGTTGCATCCTTCTTCTTTTGTTTACATTACGGGCAGTTGCCGATTGTAGGCAATCGGCTCATTCCCGAATCCCGGCGGTTGTGCGAAGAAGGGGCGGTCCCGGTGCCTATCCACGTCGTCTTGCTCTCTCGACTTTTCCTTGGCGTGGCGCTCATATCGCTCCTCGTCGCGATCATGCGGCGACGTCTCTGTCGTCCCTAGCCGGACGATCTTTTTCATCATCGTCGTTGTATCGCCGGCGTTGGTCGTATTGACCCACATACTTGTTGAGGAGGTGATCGAGAGAGGTCGGCTCGATATCTTACGTTCCTCACTTCTCCCTCCGTGATGTAGCGCTTGCCGTCGTGGCGGAGCCGATCGCGTGGAGCGGCTTCCTCTGTGTCTTTGCTATGAGAGCAGCTGCCCTCATCTCCGTCCTTACCGAGTGGTGCCCGGGTCCCACCATGTTGATATTGCACGAGAAATCTGGCTGGCACCCTCCATGGTAAGTATACTCCACCATGTTAACGGCGGGGAAGGGGTGTGTGTCGACCTTCATGGCGTGCTTGGTTGAAAATTAGCCGCCCTTTTTCTATCGCCATTTGGATCTGCGACGCCACACCCTGCGGTCGTTAGTGGCGTGGGTGAACGTGTTATGCCACTTGCGGTATGGCTTTCCGTTCAGCTCTGCTACCGTGGGGATCTTGTGGCCTTCGGGTACCTTTAGCTGCTTCTCCTGTGAGTAAGAGGTCGAAAATCTGCTCGGCTTTGGTCACGTCGAAGTCGAACCCTTTTGGAGGGCCTTGTGGCTTAACCCACTTGCGGGACACGGGGCTTGCCGCTCGAGTCCATTCAGCCACTGCTACCTCTTGATCTCCCGCAGCACCTTCATCCTCGTCCGCCTCAACCGGGACCACCGCACGCTTGAATTTGTCCTGGTAAACATGCGGGTGGCGCTTGTTCATATGCGACGGCTTCGCACCATGTGCGCCAATGAAGGGTAGTACGCTTGGGAGGCCACGTCCTTGATCGATGATGAGAGACCCACCACCGCCAACTCGGTTGCTTCTTTTTCACTTACGTGAACCGAATAGCATCGGTTCCTAATGGTCTGAAGCGTCGGATGTATTCGACACTTGTTTCCCCGCGCTTCGTCGTACTTGTGCTAGATCGGCAATACCAGCCTCGGAAGCCTCCGAGTGATGCTGTATGTGGAGCTGCTCTTCCAAGCTGCTTCCAAGTCCGGATTGAGTTCGGTGGCAGCGATGTGTACCACCCGAAAGCCGATCCTGTGAGGGGCTGTGCGAAGAACCTCACACGCAGCTCGTCGATGCTTTGAGATCGTGCCCAGTTGTGCCAAATATCGGCTCACATGCTCGATGGAGCTGGAACCATACGATCCACTAAACTTTGTGAAGTCGGGGAGCCGATATTTGGGTGGTAGCGGGATCAATTCGTACTCGTTGGGGTACGGCTTGGTATAGCCGATTGTCCTCCTTTTCGGCATCATGCCGAGCTGGTCTTTCGAGTTGTACAAATCTGATCCGCGGTGATGGCTGAAGGTGTCGAACCACGAAGATTCGCCGGGGTGGCATACTTAGCCAGCCATGCTTGCTTCTCCGGTTCTGAGCCAAGCTGCGGGAGCTGAGCTGCGGAGGTTTGTCGGAGTGGCGTACTTAGCTAGCCACGTACGCTTCTCAAGATCTGCTCCCGACGTTCCTCCTGCTGTTCCGAAGTCCCTGCTCGTTGCGGCCTGGTTCGAAGTGCCCGATTCTTGCGGTCAGCACGTATGCGCACGTGTATCCGTGCGGGATCTCCTTGGGCGCCTCATGTAGGAATTGGTAGTCACTAGGATCACCACCAATCTTGTAGACGGCGTATGCCGATGAGTTCGGCACTTACGGTGCTGCCAACGCGAACGGCGGCGGTGGACGGGGCCGGAGTGGCATCTCTCCTTGGTAAGTCCCCGAGCTGGTCCGACGGAGAATGCGGTGGCTCATGATTTCTGGATCACGCGCGAGCGACACGCTCCAAAGTGTTCACCGGGCTCTCGAGTGGCGGTGCGGCGAATGAGCCACCATGAAGTTGATCTCCGACGCGGCGACCTGGTGCGTTCTTCGGCAGGGAGGACAGGTCCACTCCATCGAGCGCGCCTTCGGGTGAGAACCCCTTCCACCGATGCCATGGGAGCGGGTTACGTGGAAAGAGCCGATGAGGTCGGCTTCGAGGACTGCCTTGATCTCGTCATGCTTCTTCTTGAGCTCGTCGGTCGGATCCTCGTACTTGACCGGAGTGCCTTCCGCCATCTCGGATGTAGATGGCGATGCGGTGGATGTCGAAGATTGTCCCACCGGGCGTGCCGAGAATGTGTTGCGGTCGAGAAACCCACCGGCGGGCAGCGACGGGCAACACCGTAGAGCCGGGAATCTCCCGGGACTGCGGCTGGCCCTGGTCCCTCCGAGCGACGGCCCGCAAAGCCTTACGGTCACACGTCCGATGCTTGTCGCAAGGGCGTGCCACCTGACCTATACACGGTCGGGGAAGGTGTTGGATGATGCCTCGCTTAGTTTCCTGCATGGCATACACGTAAACGTTAAATACGAGCCTCGATCGGCTCTCGAGGTTGTCTGTGAATCGGCTCAAAGAGCCGATCCACCCATGATACGTACGAGGTGTACGATCGGATGGTGGTCCTGCTTGATCAAGATAAAGCTAAAGCGACCTACTACGATTTGGGGTTTTCACCGCACAATCGGAACATCCTACTCGTGATTGGGCCTCGCGCTCGCGCACGGTGATCGTAAGCCGATCCTAGACGGGGCCTAAAAACCAACACGAGGTTGATCCTCGGAACATCCTGTCTAGGGCTAGCAAACGACACCCTACATGCCGCTGGATCCTCCAACCCTTTGTAAGGCCTAACAATGCGGATATTAAACTAATCCTTGAAGAACAAGGAGCAATCATAACGGATCGGATCTACTAAATAATGATCAAGCGGGGTGCCGCCCTTACACCCGTGACAGGCGTAAGGGCGGCTAGATGCCTAAGGGTTGCACGACGATAGCATATGATACGAAGAACAATGCTAACCCTAAAAGCACCTATGATAACTACGTTGCTCGCCATCAAAAAGGCTTCGATACGAGCAACGCATGGAGAGACGAATAAACGCGTGTGTTGCCTAGATCGCAAGATGCGATCTAGGCAGCATGGTGCTTACCGGAAGAAACCCTCGAGACGGGGAGTTGGCGATGCGCCGAGATTGGTTTGTGTTGAACGTTGGTTGTTGTTTATTTCATAAACCCTAGATACATATTTATAGTCCGGGGACTTTCTAATTCAGGCGTGCACCTAACCGTGCACGGGTAAAACTCTAACTTCTAACCGACACGTATCCTACTATGGTACAGATACACGGGCAATTAGCCCAAACTTGGTACACAAGGCCGATTCATGTATTTCTTCTATGTATATTCTTCAAGCCCATCTCCAATTGTGGCCCACCTCTGATCCGGTCAAATTCTGGTGATAACAGTTATTGATTACATTACGCACCATACTTAATGCAATTGTCTGTTGTTTTACAACTTAATACTGGAAGGGGTTCGGATGATAACCTGAAGGTGGACTTTTTAGGCATAGATGCATGTTGGATAGCGGTCTATGTACTTTGTCGTAATGCCCAATTAAATCTCACAATATTCATCATGTCATGTATGTGCATTGTTATGCCCTCTCTATTTGTCAATTGTCCGACTGTAATTTGTTCACCCAACATGCTTTTATCTTATGGGAGAGACACCTCTAGTGAACTGTGGACCCCGGTCCATTCCTTTACATCCGAAATACAAATCTGCTGCATACTTGTTCTTTACTCGTTTTCTTGCAAACAATCATCATCCACACTATACATCTAATCCTTTGTTACAGACAAGCCGGTGAGATTGACAACCTCACCGTTTCGTTGGGGCAAAGTACTTTGGTTGTGTTGTGCAGGTTCCACGTTGGCGCCGGAATCTCTGGTGTTACGCCGCACTACATCCCGCCGCCATCAACCTTCAACGTTCTTCTTGACTCCTACTGGTTCGATTAAACCTTGGTTTCTTACTGAGGGAAACTTGCCGCTGTGCGCATCACACCTTCCTCTTGGGCTTCCCAACGGACGTGTCAACTACACGCATCAGTATCACAAGTGATGGGTTCTCCTTCATCCCCAAATGGTTCCCCGAAACGCCAACCAGTCGAATTCTCGATTGGTGACTCCGAGCAGTTTAGGTTTCTGGAATCATCTCCCCCATATCCAGATTTATACGATGCTGACACATGCGGATAGTGTGGGACAAAGTTGGGTGTGAGTGGATCTTTCTGGGACAACTGGTCACTCAAATCTACATAGCTGTCTAAGCTAAAGAAAGGTGTAGTATGTTGTGGTTGTGCCCTCAGATCACGCATCCGAGTTTGGACTTTATCAGGGTCCGTGAACTCAGCTAGCATGTGGTCAATCTCACCCCTCATCTTCATGTGTAAAAGGTACATCATGGTCAATAAAGACTTACGCCTATCCATGTGCTGTGTCTGCAGCTTCGAGGGCTTCGTGTGCTAACACCGAGATGATTCGGAGTGGGATCCTCATCTTCCTCGGCATGAGGTATATGAGAAAATTCCGAACATAGCAGCTCTCATTGACTTGTGCTGCCTTATCTCAAGGATTGCCTTGAATAGGGCCATGTGATAGGCTGTGGTGATGGTTTTGGCTTCTCCGTATGGCATTATACGACTCATCAGCAGTTTTGTCGGTAGTTGGACCGATACTCTGCACTTGGCTAGGATTTTCCCATCATAGTAGGTATACTTGATAAGAGGTATCTGTGGGTCACAATGGAGTTCCTTCAGCATCCCACACAGGAGAGCTGTGATTGGTCCATCATAATCACCGAGCCATCCCTCAACCTTCCTCAAAGTCCTTTTAGGAAAAGTGTTCGCCATTATGGCTGTATACAAAAGCAGAATATTAGTAGTGATGATGCATCATAATAGCTATAATAAAGAATTATCGCACTAAAATATATGGTTTTGCTATTCTCATGTGAATAATCACCATATTTCTAGAGAATCCTTTACTATTTCTACTTGATTCCTACAGGTTTCTTCCCTATACTAGGTTTTTCCAACCTAAGGTCGCAACATTTGCTCTGATACCAGCTGCGGTGACCCAGACATACCACTTGCATGTTGTAGTATACAAGTCGTTGATATGATCTTTGTGAAGGGACTTCTTCACAAATTGCCATATCCCTCAGAGTGGTACAACAGAAACATTGCAGGTCATAACACTCCATATATTATTACAAACATTGTCTTAACAAGTTGGTATTCTCACTGGTCCTATGATAACACCCTAAGATACTACTTAAGTACGATTACAACTTATAACCATATATAAAAGAGAGCTCAACAACTTATTTAGGTAAATTCTACGTTGCTCGGCTCTATGATGCTAGGGTTTATCACTACTCCTCCACCTCCGTGTCATCGGGTCCGTAGACTATCCCATAGTCTACTCCTTCAACTCCGCCGGTAAGATCGGGTTCCTCGTAGACCAGCTCGTAACTTCCTTCTGGTGCTCCATCGTTGATGGCCTCCACTTCCGGATCATAGTCTAGCAAGGGTGTCCAAAGAAAGTGAGTACAGAGGTACTCAGCAAGTTCTAACAGAGTAAAAGGTGTTTGATGCACTAGCTACGACCATTGATCAGGAAATCGCAGGTCAATGCATGTTTGGCAATCATTTCTTCAAAAGGTTGCTTTTATTATGAAAACTATGCCCGTCAGTCTTCACAGGTTGACCAGAACTTCATGGAGTTCCTTTCCTGCCGCGTTCGCAGTTTCCTTCCCGGAACAAGGAGTGACAACCACAATTTGATACACTCTGCAGAGGTGCGTTACTTTTCCCACAAGAGATCCCACCCTTTTTGCCATCCGCAGGGACTTGCCCCCGTTCACACTTCCTTTGGTGTGAGGCCAGGTATAAAGATCCAAGCCCACACCGCCTTCTCCGCGACCGCAAACCCACCCTTTTGTCCGACCCTACACCCCCGGTAGACTTCTTCCGATAATACGGCTTTACTCACGGTGTACTCCGGACAATCCATCATAGACCGTAGAGCTAACATCACTAATGGATGGGGATTTAAAAGGCTATCCCAACCTACGGCGAGTGCCTCCAACACCCCGCAGCTCTACCGGTCCGTTGGCGTGCGGAAGGGAAAAGATACGGCTGGCTTCACTAGAGCCATTATAGATCTCATGGTTAACGCGGTTTGTACGGCGCTAGAATCACCTGGACGGCATTGGTGGTTAATCCTAGGTTAATATAACCCATGCAATGGAACCTCCACCATATCAACACATACCATGGTTCCATTGCCAGCCACATAGTCATATTCATAGTTGGAAAGTAACATTTTATTTGCGATGCGGGAATGATAAGTATATAGCTTTGCATTAAAGTAATAGAAAATACTCAAGTTGGTATGAGCAAGGGTGAACTTGCACTGTGGACTCGCGAGATAGTGCAGTTCAATGCAGTTGATGGAACCTGGACCTCGGGTTCTGTAAGAAGCATCATTGTCCGGTAAGGACAATGTTATAAAATCCAAATAATGCAATCATGGATGTATTATTTTATGTTGAATCCCTTTACCTCAATGAATTATTACAATTTAGGGTTGAGTTAAGATTTATGCCTTTGGCAGTAACTTGCAATTGTTTTTATAAGTAAACCACTTTAATTCTCATAAAGTAAAATAATTCAAAGTAAAACTACTTTACTTGGTGATTCATTATTCATTCCAAAAATGAGTTGAAATAATAGAGTTGTCTCTATATTTTTGGAATAAAATAGGGAATAGAGTATTTTTCTTTGAAAAATACCTTTCTCAATAGAAATGACTTGGAATAATAGAATTTCATTTTGAAATGTTTGAAAATAAGTATTTGAACTTATTTGAGATTTTTCCTTGATTTTTAAATACAAGGAAATAATAGTTTGGAATTCCAAGTTATTATTTTAAATTCATCAAATTCATAAATTTGAATTTGTTTCTTAAATTCTATTTCATATTTTATTCTGGTTAAGAATAATTTTTCATTCACTAATCAAATTTTTAATGGATTTTTAGAGTTGTATTTTATTTACTAAAATTGGTGAAATTCTGGCCTTTTCTTATTTGTAAAATGACCAGAATACCCCCTGGCCCCTATTGGGCCAGCCCATTAACCTAAGCCCATGGGACAGCCCACTAAGGCATGCCCCATAGCGGGTCGGTGGCGCCGAAGCGGCCCAGCTCGCTCACTCACGCGTCTCTCTCACTCGCTCGCCCTAACCCTAACCTCTCGCGACTCCCGTGGCGATGCCGTCGCCATGGCCGCCGCCGTGCTCCGGCCATCTCCGTGCTCCCCTGCCTTAGCCACCTATCAGATCTGGACCGCCGTGAGACGATCTATCGATTTTTCCGCGTGGTTTCTCCGATTACCTCCTCTCCTGGCGAATCGCCTCCTCTCTGGATCCACTAGAGAATCGCCTCGGGCGATTTGGTGGTCTCCGGCGAACTCTCGTCCTCGCCGGCGACGTGCGCGCCCCTTGAGACCGACCTGGCGCAGGTGCTGCTCGCAGTACCCGTGCTGTCGTCTCCGTGTCGTGCTGCTGTGGTGGTGTTCGTGCTCGTCGGCGTAACGCCGGCGTCTACTCCGGGTCTTGCGAGCTGCTATGGCCGCGCGAGCACCTGCCTCGCCATGCCATAGACTCCGCCACCGGGCGCATGTAAGTGATCCGCTCCTTTTCCTTCTCCTCTCCATGCCCGTGCGCCTCCCAAGCTACTTGTGCTTCTTCTTCCTCTCGTTCTCTATCGCTCTCTGGTGATCCTGTGATCACACAAAGCCTTGCAATTGCTGCCTAAGCTACCTGTGCTTCCATTTTATGCAAGCTATAGCCATTTTACCAGTCTCTGGTACTGGCCAGTGTTGCTTTGCTTGATGTACATGCCATTTGTTGATTGCCTACTGCTCCTATCATGCTCTGATCTTGCTATGCTACTCTGTACTTGCTTACAAGCTTCCTATACCATGTTGTTCATGCTTATGGGCTTGCTATGCTTACTGTGCTTGCTTATGAGCTTGCTATGCCATGTTGTTCATGCTTATGGGCTTGCTATGCTTACTGGAAATCTACACTTGCTTGTTTAGGTGTACTGCTGTGCATCAGTGACACTTGTGAGTGCCAGTGGTGCCTGTGAGGTGCTTCTGTGCTTCCTGTGTAAGCCATTAATCCATTGATCAACCATTGCTTGGCTAACTTATCTGTGTGGCTTGACTTGATTCAATTGATCCATTTGATCAATTAAATGTCAGTGATTGGTGATTGATTAATTTTGTGGCTAAGTGAATCATTTTCCTTGTTGATGCTGATGCTCAAGCATCACTATGCTTACTGTATACATGTGCTGTTGCTTATCCTAGCTCACTGGACTTGATCCAGTGGCTATGATGCAGTGACTTGTGCTGTGTTGCCTCACAGTGTGCTACTGTCAATAGATAGTATGAATTTGTTACATATTCATGCTTGAATAAATTGATTCATGATGAACTGCTTATGTAGTGATGATTTAATTTACTTGCTTGTATATGAATTTGATGTTCATGATTATTTAACAAGCAAATGAATCTGAATCCAACTCTGGATAAGGATGTTCTGTATTTGGCTTTACTTTAAATGGTGCAAAGTGTGATGTGACCTCAGTAGCCTTGCTACTGATTGGTTGCTCACATGTTTGTTGGATCTTGTGGGCTACTCAACTTTGCTTGCATATTTGGGGATCATACTAGATATGAATGCCAATATGCTTGCCTATGATGAAATCTAGGGTTTTACTGATGGTTATGTGCCTAGGATTTTCTGTGTAGTCTTTACTAGTTGCTAATTATTGCAATACATCTACTGGTGCTATCTGTGCATAAGATCTTGCTTCTGTGCACAAGATTTGTATCTGGATGGTTTCTATTCTAGTGGCTTTTTAGACTAGCAGTGATCCTTGGTGAAAACCAAGTGATGATTCACCCTGTTGAGCATCTGCTCAATCCCATGATTGTGTTATGCATGATTTATGGATTAGATCCATTGGATCTATTCCAGGAACTTGGTATACCTTGTTCCAGCTCCTAGAATGAAATGTTTTGTTGTTGCAGACTTGTGGTTTGTGCACAGCCCTTCACCTCCAGATCCTGGTTGATCTTCTAGGTCACCATGATTTCTGGTGGCTGAGGGTTTGTGTGTGTTGATGCTGTTCTTGAGCAAGAACTGGATGAACTCTGTGTTGCTCTAAGTTCACTCTTACTTGGTGAATTTCCTATCTGGTCGACTGTCAATGTTCTAGGGTTTGTGTTCCTTTTATATGATCCCTACTTCTATTCTGGCCATGACACACATGCCTGGCTTGCTTTGTGACTCAGCTCTTGCATGGCCCTGCTGTGCCTTGCCCAGCTCAAGCTCTCATATGCTGAAACTTGAGCCCTCTGTGGTGCTCAGTCTTGGTCTGCTTGATCCTATCTTGTGATGTACAGGCTTTGGACAAGCACAAGTGTGCAGTGACAGTGTTCACTGTCCAAACTGAATTTCTGTGATGTATTCACTCTGTCCAAACTGAATTTCTAACACTTACATTCTGGCTAGCACTTGTGATTTTGTTTTGCAGGTTTTTGAAGTTGAATATGACCAGAAGATATTCTTCAAAGCATTTAGTCTAGGTTTTAGTTTAGGACAATATTGTAATTTTCCTTTTTCATTTTTGTTTATAATTCACCAATTCTTGTATCAAGAATATTGTAAAGACTATGTATTCTGTGTTGATGATCAATAAAGCTCAAGTTTTTGTTTATGAGCTTTTGATTTATGTAATGTTTATATTCTGAATTAAATATTGTATTTAATATTCAATTTGAAATTCAAAGTCACTTGAATTCATAAGTTATGTTTGAATTATGAATTCATTATTTATATTTCTTATTGCTTATTGTTTAATGTGTTATCACCTGTCAAATGAATTCATTCCCCAAATCAACAAAATACAAAAGAGATCATGTCGAAATTTCTCTAACTCACATTGCCTAACCCTAAGTGCAAAATGAGAGAGAACCTCGATCCCTCTTAGGTTTAGTTGCAATAAGGCGCGAAAATTTCCCCCGTTTTGCGATGAAATGCACATCCCATTTCTAAATCTACCCTTCGTTGTTCCTATGTTCTGGGTTATTACACCACCAGTCTATATTATCCCTCCTTCCCCGCATCTCACTTCAGTAGTGAAAAAATCTAAATCACCAATGTTCGATGCGTGGGAGGAGCCAGTGCTAGAGACGGCCGTAGAAGTCGTGGAGGAGGACCCGCAGCTCACAGAGTACGAGACGTGGGAGAAGACGGGGCTAGCAGCGACCATAGAAGCATTTGCCGCGGACGAGCGGAAGCTGTCAGAGGCGGGGCATCGTCACCGGGAGGCGGAGCGGCATCGCTGGTGGGAGGTGCGCTTGCAGCAGGGGTGGGAGAAGCTTGAGCTGCGGCGGGAGATGCGGGAGCAGCAACAGCGTGAGGATGAAGTCTACGGACGGCGGTGCTTGGCGGAGATGCAGCTGTGGCTACGGAGGCAGGAGGTTGAGCAGCGTCGGCGGCGGGAGGAGCTGGAGCAGCTGCTGCATCAGGAGGCGGCGGCCATGGATAGAACGGCCTACTTGACGTTCGTGGCGGAGAGAGCAACGGAGGATCGATGACGTCGGAGCAGCAGAGAGAGCATCAGAGAGAGCAGCGGTTGATCGTCCACCTCGATAGAGCCGGGTGGCCAGTA
This sequence comes from Lolium rigidum, assembly GCF_022539505.1. Taxonomy (NCBI): domain Eukaryota; kingdom Viridiplantae; phylum Streptophyta; class Magnoliopsida; order Poales; family Poaceae; genus Lolium; species Lolium rigidum. Next base: position 79,905,809 of record NC_061510.1, read on the forward strand.
GATAGTAGGCTAAAGATGAAGTAGGTTTCACATGCCATCCGGGATTGAGGAGTGAATAATGTTTTACTCGGGTTTGCCCTAAAACATTATTTATTCCTCGATCCTGAATGACATGAAAATGAAACTACAAGTAGATATTTAGTTTGCCTTAAAAAAATCCTACCAGAGCAGTCTGTTTGGGGGCGCCGCTGTGGGAACAACACCCCCAAATAGAGGATGCAGTGCTGGCGTCCCCGGCCCATACTATAGTGTCAGCGACCCTGTTAGCGATTATTTGGGGGGCACCGGTGGAGATGCTCTTACAACTGAAACTTATAGAAATTCTTCTGTATAGCATTTTATGTAAATTTGTGTACGAATTATGGGCGTACGTTCTCTCTATTGTATTTTCTCCACGGGAACATTAAAATACGTTTAGATAAATCGGTATCTAGACAAAGCCGCGACTCATATTTTAAAATGGAGATAGTATATTTTTCCAGCGCAGACTACATGATACATCCCGTGCTCACATACGGCCGGGGTGTTGTATCCATGCATGCGTCAAGTGCTGAAAAGCCACCGACTATTTGGGCCATTAATTTGAGCAGGTATAATAGTGAGCTTATAACTTGTTTAGGTGTTATTTTTGCCTATATGTAAGAGAGCCGTGAGAAAATGAGGGAAGTGGCTCTCATGTAAGAGTCGGTTGTTGCACGTGTTTATAGGCAATTTGTAACTGTGAGAGATGGGTCTTTGATTTTTCATGTGGGAATTGTCTCACACAAGTTATGTGTTTAGCCCAGAACATATTTGGTTCACAATTATAGGGATGGACTGGACTGAATTAAGGAGAATTAAGGAGTATATGTTATTTTTTTATCAATATATACTATAATAAATTATAAAGTTATGGCCGACATGCCACAGCACACTCTCACAAAGTGTATCATAGCCCGTGCTAGAAGAAGTACCACTTTACTTATAGCTCACAATCAACTCTCAAAAAGTGCGTTGGAGAGTGTGCTAGAGCTGACTCTTGGCTTACAATCGGCTTGTTTTCTCTCTCCTCTCCTCTTTTCTTTCTTCCAACTCAATAAATATATAATATTTAACATTTATAGTTACTCTCTCCAATTCATATTATTTACCACTAAAATAGATACATCTGTAATTAAAATATGTCTAGATATATACTACCTCCGACCTAAAGAATAAGGCGCACGCGTATTCCAAGACGAACTTTGACCGTAAAAATGGAGCAACAAAATCTTGATTATATTATATATAGTTAGTATCGTTGGATTCGTACTGAAAAGCACTTTCTAATGATGCTAATTTCATACAAACAATATTTATATATTTGAAGCAATTCTTGCTGGAATTTAAGGCATTTGGCCTTTGGCCCATGGCCCATTATCAAATTCTGAAACTCACATGGCCCATTCCAAAAATTAGTGGCAGCACTAGTGGGAGCTAAAGTTTAGTCCCACATTGCTAGTTGGGAGAGAGTTGGAGTGGTATATAAGGTGGGCTGTTCTGGTCCTAGTAAGTGAGTGAGAAGAGAGAGAGCCCTCGCGCACTCCTCCTCCTCCGCCGCCCGCCTCGTCACGACGCGCCGCGCCGCGCCGCGGGTTGCGGAAATCTCGCCGAGCCGAGCTTATCTTTTTGTTGTTTGGGAAATTAAGGATGTGGGCTGCGCCCCACAACCTTCCCGAACCGCACTACATAAGACTCTGCGCAACCCTAGCCGCGACTACGAGACGCATACGCAACTACTTGTTTCCAGTTCATTGCGCCGCCGCCTTCGTCTTCCTCATCCCGTCCGTCGCCGTGCACCGACTGCCGGGACAGTAGGCCTCCGGAACCCTACCTCTCGTGAACCTGTACGGGTGAGGGGCAATCAGGTTTTTGGGGAGCGCTCCGGCGCGACTACTGGCATCACGACGTCGTCATCGGACGACGAGTTCCTCCACACCGACAACTTCTTCCCGGACCTCAGCGACTTCTTCGACAACCTCAACATGGGCGACAACGACGCTGCTGCGAAGTATGTGACCTTGTCGTTTCTCTTTCAGTTTTTGTTAGAGTTTCTTGTTCTAGTTTCTATGATAGATGCGATCGGCCTGTTTTCTTTAGATTTGATCCGTTCATCTATCTTACTAGTCTGCACGATTAGTTTATTTGTTGTTTTCATAGTCATGATTTATCGATTACTTGTACGGATTATTTCATATGGATATTTGCTTATATTTTCAACAATCCAAAAACCTGATTATAGGCAAATCAATGCAAGCAGCGTTGCTGCCGCTACTCGACCTCCCCTCTTTGATGGTATGCATTACAAGAGGTGGCGCACAAAGGCAGTTCTATGGTTTACAAACCTAGGCTGTTTTAGCGCCACAGATGCTAGACCTGAGGGGCCTCTGTCTGCAGAGGAGCAGGAAAAGTTTGAGAAGGTCGACGCCATGTTTAAGGCGGTCTTGTTCAACATTCTTGGGGACAACATTGTTGACCCGTACATGGCTTTCGACCATGGTAAAGATGCGTGGGATGCGCTCGAGGCCAAATTTGGGGTCTCGGACGCTGAACTGTATGTCATGGAGCAATACTATGACTACAGGATGACTGATGAGCGCTCCGTGGTTGAGCAGGCTCATGAGATTCAGTCCATTGCCAAAGAACTCGAGCAGTTTAAGTGTACCTTACCGGACAAATTTGTGGCCGGTGGCATTATTGCCAAGCTTCCTCCCTCGTGGAGGAACTTTGCTACTTCTCTGAAACATAAGAGACAAGAGTTTTCCGTTTCGGATCTCATTGGCTCTCTTCATGTGGAAGAGAAGGCGAGAGCAAAGGACACACGCGCTCGTAGTTTTGAGGGAGGTTCAAGTGCCAATGTGGACAGAAGAAGAACTTCCAATCTCACAAATCTAAGAATAAGAACAATGGAAAAGGCAAGTTTGACGAGAAGAACAAAGCCTCCAACTCAACCAACTTCAAGAGGAAGACTCCTTATAAGAAGAAAGGGAACTGCCATGTTTGTGGTGCTCCTGGACAATGGGCTCCTGATTGCCCAGAACGCCATGATCGGCGTGGGAACAGCGGCAAGTCTGCAAATGTTGTTATTGGCGTTGATACTGAGATGAAGGACGTTGGGTACGGTATTTCTCCTACTGTCCTTTCAGTATGTAATTCTCCTGATTGGTGGATAGACATCGGAGCCAATACACATGTATGTTTTGATGTCTCTATGTTTTCTTCTTATCAGGTCGCAAGGACTTCCTCCGTGCTGATGGGAAATGGCTCACGTGCTTCTGTTCGTGGTGTTGGTACGGTGGATCTGAAGCTTACTTCGGGAAAGACCATCCAGCTGAAGAATGTGCAGCACGTTCCCTCCATTAATAAGAATCTCGTTAGCGGATCACTTTTATGTCGAGATGGTTTTAAGTTGGTTTTTGAGTCCAATAAAGTTGTAATTTCCAAGTGTGGACAATTTGTTGGAAAAGGTTATGTCTGCGGAGGCCTGTTCCGCTTATCTTTGTCAGACTTATGTACTCAAATTATTAATCATGTTTGCAATGATAGTGAGTCCGATATTTGGCATTCACGACTTTGGCATATTAACTTTGGGTGCATGACGCGGCTAGCGAATATGAATATAATTCCGAAATTTGCTATTGTCAAGAAATCCAAGTGCCAAGTATGTGTGCAAGCTAAGCAACCACGTAAATCTCATAAGACTGCGGAGGCAAGAGACTTGGCACCGTTGGAGCTTATACATTCGGATCTTTGTGAAATGAATGGTGAATTGACAAAAGGAGGGAAAATATACTTCATGACTTTAATTAATGACTCTACTCGATATTGTTATGTGTACCTCCTGAAATCTAAAGATGAAGCTCTTAATCACTTCAAAATCTTTAAAGTTGAAGCAGAAAACCAACTTGATCGAAAGATCAAGCGGCTAAGGTCTGATCGTGGTGGAGAGTATTTTTTCAACGAGTTTGATTCTTTTTGTACGGAACATGGTATTATCCATGAGAGGACGCCTCCTTACTCACCTCAGTCAAATGGGGTGGCCGAAAGAAACAACCGTACTCTAACTGATTTGGTTAACGCCATGTTAGATACATCGGGTCTATCCAAGGCATGGTGGGGGGAGGCGATATTGACTGCATGTCATGTCCTAAACCGTGTCCCCACAAAGAACAAAACCATTACCCCGTTTGAGGAATGGGAAAGGAAAAGACTGAAACTCTCTTACCTACAAACTTGGGGCTGTATGGCGAAAGTAATTGTGCCGATACCCAAGAAGCGCAAGCTTGGACCAAAAACCGTGGATTGTGTTCTTCTGGGATATGCATTTCATAGCATTTACTACAGATTTTTTATGGTAAAATCTGAGGTACCTGATGGCGTGTAACTCACACGTTCGTTGGGAACCCCAAGAGGAAGGTATGATGCGCACAGCAGCAAGTTTTCCCTCAGAAAGAAACCAAGGTTTATCGAACCAGGAGGAGCCAAGAAGCACGTTGAAGGTTGATGGCGGCGGGATGTAGTGCGGCGCAACACCGGAGATCCCGGCGCCAACGTGGAACCTGCACAACACAACCAAAGTACTTTGCCCCAACGAAACGAGTGAGGTTGTCTATCTCACCGGCTTGCTGTAACAAAGGATTAACCGTATTGTGTGGAAGATGATTGTTTGCAAGAGAAAACGAGTAGAAACAAGTATTGCAGCAGATTTGTATTTCAGTATTAAAGAATGGACCGGGGTCCACAGTTCACTAGAGGTGTCTCTCCCATAAGATAAAAGCATGTTGGGTGAACAAATTACGGTCGGGCAATTGACAAATAGAGAGGGCATAACAATGCACATACATGTCATGATAAGTATAGTGAGATTTAATTGGGCATTACGACAAAGTACATAGACCGCCATCCAATCGCATCTATGCCTAAAAAGTCCACCTTCGAGGTTATCGTCCGAACCCCTCCGGTATTAAGTTGCAAAGCAACGAGACAATTGCATTAAGTATGGTGCGTAATGTAATCAACAACTACATCCTCGGACATAGCGCCAATGTTTTATCCCTAGTGGCAACGAGCACAACACAACCTTAGAACTTTCTGTCCTCGTCCCAGTGTCAATGCAGGCATGAACCCACTATCGAGCATAAATACTCCCTCTTGGAGTTAAGAGCAAAAACTTGGCCGAGCCTCTACTAATAACGGAGAGCATGCAAGATCATAAACAACACATATGTAATAACTTGATAATTAACATAACATGGTATTCTCTATCCATCGGATCCCGACAAACACAACATAGAGTATTACGGATAGATGATCTTGATCATGTTAGGCAGCTCACAAGATCCAACAATGAAGCACAATGAGGAGAAGACAACCATCTAGCTACTGCTATGGACCCATAGTCCAGGGGTGAACTACTCACTCATCACTCCGGAGGCGACCATGGCGGTGTAGAGTCCTCCGGGAGATGAATCCCCTCTCCGGCAGGGTGCCGGGGGAGATCTCCAGAATCCCCCGAAATGGGATTGGCGGCGGCGGCGTCTCGGTGAGGTTTTCCGTATCGTGGTTCTTCGCATCGGGGGTTTCGCGACGGAGGCTTTAAGTAGGCGGAAGGGCGAGTCGGAGGGCCGACGAGGGACCCACACCATAGGGCGGCGCGGGCCCCCTCCGGCCGCGCGGCCCTATGGTGGCGGCGCCTCGTCGCCCCACTTCGTATCCCTTTCGGTCTTCTGGAAGGTTCGTGGCAAAATAGGACCCTGGGTCTTGATTTCGTCCAATTCCGAGAATATTTCGTTACTAAGATTTCTGAAACCAAAAACAGCGAGAAAACAGCAAGCGGCTCTTCGGCATCTTGTTAATAGGTTAGTTCCGGAAAATGCACGAATATGACATAAAGTGTGCATAAAACATGTAGGTATCATCAATAATATGGCATGGAACATAAGAAATTATCGATACGTCGGAGGCGTATCGGCATCCCCAAGCTTAGTTCTGCTCGTCCCGAGCGGAGTAAAACGATAACAAAAGATAATTTCTGAAGTGACATGCCATCATAACCTTGATCATACTATTTGTAAACATATGTAATGAATGCAGCGATCAAAACAATGGTAATGACATGAGTAAACAAGTGAATCATAAAGCAAAGACTTTTCATGAATAGTACTTCAAGACAAGCATCAATAAGTCTTGCATAAGAGTTAACTCATAAAGCAATAAATCAAAGTAAAGGTATTGAAGCAACACAAAGGAAGATTAAGTTTCAGCGGTTGCTTTCAACTTATAACATGTATATCTCATGGATAATTGTCAACATAGAGTAATATAACAAGTGCAATATGCAAGTATGTAGGAATCAATGCACAGTTCACACAAGTATTTGCTTCTTGAGGTGGAGAGAGATAGGTGAACAGACTCAACATGAAAGTAAAAAAGAATGGTCCTTCAAAGAGGAAAGCATCGATTGCTATATTTGTGCTAGAGCTTTTATTTTGAAAACATGAAACAATTTTGTCAACGGTAGTAATAAAGCATATGAGTTATGTAAATTATATCTTACAAGTTGCAAGCCTCATGCATAGTATACTAATAGTGCCCGCACCTTGTCCTAATTAGCTTGGACTACCGGATCTTTGCAATGCACATGTTTTAACCAAGTGTCACAATGGGGTACCTCCATGCCGCCTGTACAAAGGTCTAAGGAGAAAGCTCGCATTTTGGATTTCTCGCTTTTGATTATTCTCAACTTAGACATCCATACGGGACAACATGGACAACAGATAATGGACTCCTCTTTAATGCATAAGCATGTGGCAACAATTATTATTCTCATATGAGATTGAGGATATGTGTCCAAAACTGAAACTTCCACCATGAATCATGGCTTAAGTTAGCGGCCCAATGTTCTTCTCTAACAATATGCATGCTCCAACCATTAAGGTGGTAGATCTCTCTTACTTCAGACAAGACGGACATGCATAGCAACTCACATGATATTCAACAAAGAATAGTTGATGGCGTCCCCGAAACATGGTTATCGCACAACAAGCAACTTAATAAGAGATAAAGTGCATAAGTACATATTCAATACCACAATAGTTTTTAAGCTATTTGTCCCATGAGCTATATATTGCAAAGGTGAATGATGGAATTTTAAAGGTAGCACTCAAGCAATTTACTTTGGAATGGCGGATAAATACCATATAGTAGGTAGGTATGGTGGACACAAATGGCATAGTGGTTGGCTCAAGTATTTTGGATGCATGAGAAGTATTCCCTCTCGATACAAGGTTTAGGCTAGCAAGGTTATTTGAAACAAACACAAGGATGAACGGTGCAGCAAAACTCACATAAAAGACATACTGTAAACATTATAAGATTCTACACCGTCTTCCTTGTTGTTCAAAACTCAATACTAGATATTATCTAGACTCTAGAGAAACCAAATATGCAAACCAAATTAGCAAGCTCTAAGTGTTTCTTCATTAATGGGTGCAAAGTATATGATGCAAGAGCTTAAACATGAGCACAACAATTGCCAAGTATCAAATTATCCAAGACATTATAGAATTACTACATGTAGTATTTTCCAATTCCAACCATATAACAATTTAACGAAGAAAAAACTTCGCCATGAATACTATGAGTAGAGCCTAAGGACATAATTGTCCATATGCTACAGCGGAGCGTGTCTCTCTCCCACAAAGTGAATGCTAGGATCCATTTTATTCAAACAAAACAAAAACAAAAACAAACCGACGCTCCAAGCAAAGTGCATAAGATGTGACGGAATAAAAATATAGTTTCGGGGGAGGAACCCGATAATGTTGTCGATGAAGAAGGGGATGCCTTGGGCATCCCCAAGCTTAGACGCTTGAGTCTTCTTAGAATATGCAGGGGTGAACCACCGGGGCATCCCCAAGCTTAGAGCTTTCACTCTCCTTGATCATATTGCATCATACTCCTCTCTTGATCCTTGAAAACTTCCTCCACACCAAACTCGAAACAACTCATTAGAGGGTTAGTGCACAATAAAAATTAACATGTTCAGAGGTAACACAATCATTCTTAACACTTCTGGACATTGCATAAAGCTACTTGGACATTAATGGATCAAAGAAATTCATCCAACATAGCAAAAGAGGCAATGCGAAATAAAAGGCAGAATCTGTCAAAACAGAACAGTCCGTAAAGATGGATTTTATTAGGCCACCAGACTTGCTCAAATGAAAATGCCCAAATTGAATGAAAGTTGCGTACATATCTGGGGATCATGCACATAAATTGGCTTAATTTTCTGAGCTACCTACTGGGAGGTAGACCCAGATTCGTGACAGCAAAGAAATCTGGAACTGCACAGTAATCCAAATCTAGTACTTACTTTACTATTAAAGACTTTACTTGGCACAACAAAACATAAAACTAATATAAGGAGAGGTTGCTACAGTAGTAAACAACTTCCAAGACTCAAATATAAAACAAAAATACTGTAGTAAAAACATGGGTTGTCTCCCATAAGCGCTTTTCTTTAACGCCTTTCAGCTAGGCGCAGAAAGTGTAACTCAAGTAACATCGAGAGTTGAAGCATCAACATCATAATTTGTTCTAATAATAGAATCATAAGGTAACTTCATTCTCTTTCTAGGGAAGTGTTCCATACCTTTCTTGAGAGGAAATTGATATTTAATATTACCTTCCTTCATATCAATAGTAACACCAACGGTTCGAAGAAAAGGTCTTCCCAATATAATGGGGCAAGATGCATTGCATTCAATATCCAAGACAACAAAATCAACGGGGACAAGGTTATTGTTAACCATAATATGAACATTATCAACTCTCCCCAAAGGTTTCTTTTTAGCATTATCAGCGAGATTAACATCCGGATAACAGTTTTTCAATGGTGGCAAGTCAAGCATATCATAGACTTTCTTAGGCATAACGAAATACTTGCACCAAGATCACATAAAGCATTAAAATCAAAATCTTTGACTCTCATTTTAATGATGGGCTCCCAACCATCCTCTAGCTTTCTAGGAATAGAAGTTTCAAGTTTTAGTTTCTCTTCTCTAGCTTTTATGAGAGCATTTGTGATATGTTTTGTGAAGGCCAAGTTTACAGCGCTAGCATTGGGACTCTTAGCAAGTTTTTGTAAGAACTTTATAACTTCAGAGATGTGGCAATCATCAAAATCTAAATCATTACAATCTAAAGCAATGGGATTATCATCCAAAGGTTGGAAAAAATTTCAGCAGTTTTATCACAAGCAGTTTCAGCAGTTTTAGCAGTTTCAGGTAATTTTGCGCGCTTTGCACTAGGAGTAGAAGCATTGCCAACACCAATTATTTTACCATTAATAGTAGGAGGTGCAGCAACATGTGAATCATTAGCGTTGCTAGTGGTGGTAATAGTCTAAACTTTAGCTACATTTTTCTCTTTAGCTAGTTTTTCATTTTCTTCTCTATCCCACCTAGCACGCAGTTCAGCCATTAATCTTATATTCTCATTAATTCTAAGTTGGATGGCATTTGCTGTAGTAACAATTTTATTTTCAATATCCCTATTAGGCATAACTTTCGATTTCAAAAGATCAACATCAGAGGCGGCAAGACTATCAACCTTAGAAGCGAGAATATCAATTTTATTGAGCTTTTCCTCAACAGATTTATTAAAGGCAGTTTGTGTACTAATAAATTCTTTAAGCATAGCTTCAAGTCCAGGGGGTGTATTCCTATTATTGTTGTAAGAATTCCCATAAGAATTAGCATAACCGTTACCATTATTATAAGGATATGGCCTATAGTTATTACTAGAATTGTTCCGATAAGCATTGTTGTTGAAATTATTATTTTTAATGAAGTTTACATCAACATGTTCTTCTTGGGCAACCAATGAAGCTAATGGAACATTATTAGGATCAACATTAGTCCTATCATTCGCAAGCATAGACATAATAGCATCAATCTTATCATTCAAGGAAGAGGATTCTTCAACGGAATTTACCTTCTTACCTTGTGGAGCTCTTTCCGTGTGCCATTCAGAGTAATTAATCATCATATTATCAAGGAGCTTTGTTGCTTCACCAAGAGTGATGGACATAAAGGTACCTCCAGCAGCTGAATCCAATAAATTCCGCGAAGAAAAATTAGTCCTGCATAGAAGGTTTGGATGATCATCCAAGTAGTCGATCCATGGGTTGGGCAATTTTTAACCAGAGATTTCATTCTTTCCCAAGCTTGAGCAACATGTTCATTATCCAATTGTTTAAAATTCATTATGCTACTCCTCAAAGATATAATTTTAGCAGGGGGATAATATCTACCAATAAAAGCATCCTTGCATTTAGTCCAGGAATCAATACTATTCTTAGGCAGAGATAGCAACCAATCTTTAGCTCTTCCTCTTAATGAGAAAGGAAACAATTTTAATTTTATAATGTCACCATCTACATCTTTATACTTTTGCATTTCACACAATTCAACAAAATTATTGAGATGGGCAGCAGACATCATCGGAACTAACACCGAGAAAATTGCTCTCGCATAACAAGATTCAGTAAAGCAGGTTTAATTTCAAAGAATTCCGCTGTAGTAGCAGGTGGAGCAATAGGTGTGCATAGGAAATCATTATTATTTGTGCTAGTGAAGTCACACAACTTAGTATTTTCAGGGGTAGCCATTTTAGCAGTAGTAAATAAAGCAAACTAGATAAAGTAAATGCAAGTAAACTAATTTTTTTTGTGTTTTCGATATAGCAAACAAGACAGTAAATAAAGTAAAACTAGCAACTAATTTTTTTGTGTTTTGATATAATGCAGCAAACAAAGTAGTAAATAAAATAAACCAAGACAAAAACAAAGTAAAGAGATTGGGAAGTGGAGACTCCCCTTGCGAGCGTGTCTTGATCTCCCCGGCAACGGCGCCGGAAAAAGAGCTTGATGGCGTGTAACTCACACGTTCGTTGGGAACCCCAAGAGGAAGGTATGATGCGCACAGCAGCAAGTTTTCCCTCGGAAAGAAACCAAGGTTTATCGAACCAGGAGGAGCCAAGAAGCACGTTGAAGGTTGATGGCGGCGGGATGTAGTGCGGCGCAACACCGGAGATCCCGGCGCCAACGTGGAACCTGCACAACACAACCAAAGTACTTTGCCCCAACGAAACGAGTGAGGTTGTCAATCTCACCGGCTTGCTGTAACAAAGGATTAACCGTATTGTGTGGAAGATGATTGTTTGCGAGAGAAAACGAGTAGAAACAAGTATTGCAGCAGATTTGTATTTCGGTATTAAAGAATGAACCGGGGTCCACAGTTCACTAGAGGTGTCTCTCCCATAAGATAAAAGCATGTTGGGTGAACAAATTACAGTCGGGCAATTGACAAATAGAGAGGGCATAACAATGCACATACATGTCATGATAAGTATAGTGAGATTTAATTGGGCATTACGACAAAGTACATAGACCGCCATCCAAGCTGCATCTATGCCTAAAAAGTCCACCTTCGAGGTTATCGTCCGAACCCCTCCAGGTATTAAGTTGCAAAGCAACGGACAATTGCATTAAGTATGGTGCGTAATGTAATCAACAACTACATCCTCGGACATAGCGCCAATGTTTTATCCCTAGTGGCAACAGCACAACACAACCTTAGAACTTTCTCGTCACTTGTCCTAGGTGTCAATGCGGGCATGAACCCACTATCGAGCATAAATACTCCCTCTTGGAGTTAAGAGCAAAAACTTGGCCGAGCCTCTACTAATAACGGAGAGCATGCAAGATCATAAACAACACATATGTAATAACTTGATAATTAACATAACATGGTATTCTCTATCCATCGGATCCCGACAAACACAACATAGAGTATTACGGATAGATGATCTTGATCATGTTAGGCAGCTCACAAGATCCAACAATGAAGCACAATGAGGAGAAGACAACCATCTAGCTACTGCTATGGACCCATAGTCCAGGGGTGAACTACTCACTCATCACTCCGGAGGCGACCATGGCGGTGTAGAGTCCTCCGGGAGATGAATCCCCTCTCCGGTAGGGTGCCGGAGGAGATCTCCAGAATCCCCCGAGATGGGATTGGCGGCGGCGGCGTCTCAGTAAGGTTTTCCGTATCGTGGTTCTTCGCATCAGGGGTTTCGCGACGGAGACTTTAAGTAGGCGAAAGGGCAGAGTCGGAGGGCTGACGAGGGACCCACACCATAGGGCGGCGCGGGCCCCCCTCTGGCCGCGCGGCCCTATGGTGGCGGCGCCTCGTCGCCCCACTTCGTATCCCTTTCGGTCTTCTGGAAGGTTCGTGGCAAAATAGGACCACTGGGTCTTGATTTCGTCCAATTCCGAGAATATTTCGTTACTAGGATTTCGAAACCAAAACAGCGAGAACAACAGCAATCGGCTCTTCGGCATCTTGTTAATAGGTTAGTTCCAGAAAATGCACGAATATGACATAAAGTGTGCATAAAACATGTAGGTATCATCAATAATATGGCATGGAACATAAGAAATTATCGATACGTCGGAGGCGTATCAGTATCCGACATGCATGTTGGTACAATTATGGAGTCGAATGATGCGACTTTCTTTGCGGACATCTTTCCTATGAAATAAACGTCTAGCTCATCAATTCAGGAGATGCCCAGTTCATCTACTCAAGAAATATTTCCTGAACCTACCATGGCTATAGAACACTTCGATAATCATGTGGAGGATGACAAAGAAGCTCCCAAAAGGAGCAAGAGACAGAGGACTGCAAAGTCCTTTGGACATGATTTCATTGTGTACCTCGTGGATGACACTCCCACTTCTATTTCAGAAGCCTATGCATCTCTGGATGCTGACTACTGGAAGGAAGCTGTCCGTAGCGAGATGGATTCCATCTTAGCCAATGGAACTTGGGAAATTACTGATCGTCCTTATGGGTGCAAACCTGTAGGATGTAAATGGGTGTTCAAGAAAAAGCTTAGGCCTGATGGTACTATTGAAAAGTATAAGGCACGTCTTGTGGCCAAGGGTTATACCCAGAAAGAAGGTGAAGGTTTCTTTGATACATACTCACCTGTTGCCAGACTGACCACCATTCGAGTGCTACTATCCTTGGCTGCCTCACATGGTCCTCTCGTTCATCAAATGGATGTTCAGACTGCTTTCCTAAATGGAGAGCTTGAAGAGGAAATTTATATGGAGCAGCTCTGATGGATTTGTAGTAGATGGTCAAGAAGGAAAGGTGTGTAAATTACGAAGTCTTTGTATGGGCTTAAGCAAGCACCGAAGCGATGGCATGAGAAGTTTGAAAGAACTTTAACCGCCGAAGGCTTTGTTGTAAACGAAGCCGACAAGTGTGTATACTATCGCCATGGTGGGGGCGAGGGAGTTATTCTTTGTCTCTATGTCGATGACATATTGATATTCGGGACCAGCCTTACCGTGATTAAGGAGGTCAAGGAGTTCCTATCTCGTTGTTTTGAGATGAAGGACTTGGGAGTAGCTGATGTGATCTTAAACATCAAGCTGATGAAGGATGACGATGGTGGGATTACATTGCTTCAGTCCCACTATGTGGAAAAGATCCTGAGTCGCTTCGGGTATAGTGACTGCAAATCTTCTCCAACACCTTATGACCCTAGTGTGATAATTCGTAAGAATAAAAGAATTGCTAGAGATCAATTGCGATATTCGCAAATTATTGGCTCGCTTATGTATTTAGCCAGCGCCACGAGGCCTGACATCTCCTTTGTTGTAAGTAAACTCAGCCGTTTTGTGTCTAGACCTGGAGATGTTCATTGGCATGCTCTTGAGAGAGTTCTGCGCTATTTGAAAGGCACGGCGAGTTATGGCATTCACTATACTGGGTATCCAAGGGTACTTGAGGGTTATAGTGATGCAAATTGGATATCTGACGCTGATGAGACTAAGGCCACAAGTGGTTATTTGTTTACACTTGGAGGTGGCGCTGTTTCCTGGAAGTCTTGCAAGCAGACCATCATTACGAGGTCAACTATGGAAGCAGAACTCACATCATTAGACTCAGCCACTGTTGAAGCAGAGTGGATTCGTGAGCTCTTGATGGACTTACCTGTGGTTGAGAAACCAATACCCGCTATTCCTATGAACTGTGATAATCAAACTGTGATCGTCAAAGTAAACAGTTCTAAGGATAATATGAAGTCATCAAGGAATGTGAAGAGGAGACCGAAAACTCGTCGAGGAAAATGAGAAACTCCGGAGTTATAGCGTTGGATTATATCCATACGTCTAGAAACCTGGCAGACCCCTTCACAAAGGGACTATCACGAAATGTGATAGAAAATGCATCGAGGGAGATGGGTATGAGAACCACACTATGAGCTTCCCACGGTGGTAACCCACTCTATGTGATCGGAGATCCCGTGAATTAGAGCTGGGAGACAAGCTGTTGGTCAGCTGGGAGGAGAGTATATATCCCTATAGCAATTTTACCACTCCGTAAGATGCAATACTCTCCTAATCTGCATGGCAGGTTGATAATTATCTTAATGTGTTCTAAGTGGCTTATTTTAGCAGAGATGTTGTCGTGCAGAACGTCTTTTGAAGAACACACCTATATGAGTCTGATTGTTAAACGTCGCAATCTATGAGAGTTGGGTGCTCTCTAGTAAACTCATGAAAGGCCCTGGAGTATGACGTATAAGCTCCAAACCGCGAGGAAGCCTCGCGGCAGCCTAGTATCGGTCTAGGCTTTGTATGAAGCTAGTGCGTAGAAAACTTGTAGTTCAAGGCATAGTTCACTATCCAAGTTGCAATCTAGTGTAATATGAAGCTTTAAGTGGAAGTTCAACTTAACAGTCTTCACGACATATCGGTATATAAAACAATGTTCTAGAAACTTATTGATGAGATGTGCCAATGAGAGTTTGTGGGGGATTGCTGGAATTTGGGGCATTTGGCCTTTGGCCCATGGCCCATTATCAAATTCTGAAACTCACATGGCCCATTCCAAAAATTAGTGGCAGCACTAGTGGGGGCTAAAGTTTAGTCCCACATTGCTAGTTGGGAGAGAGTTGGAGTGGTATATAAGGTGGGCTGTTCTAGTCCTAGTAAGTGAGTGAGAAGAGAGAGAGAGCCCTCGCGCACTCCTCCTCCTCCGCCGCCCGCCACGCCTCGCCTCGTCACGACACGTCACGACGCGCCGCGAGTGGCGGGAATCTCGCCGAGCTGAGCTTATCTTTTTGCTGTTTGGGAAATTAATTGTGTACTACGAGACGCATACGCAACTACCTATTTCCAGTTCATTGCGCCGCCGCCTTCGTCTTCCTCATCATGTCCGTCGCCGTGCACCGACTGCCGGGACAGTAGGCCTCCGGAACCCTGCCTCTCGTGAACCTGTACGGGTGAGGGGCAATCAGGTTTTTGGGGAGCGCTCCGGCGCGACTACTGGCATCACGACGTCGTCATCGGACGACGAGTTCCTCCACACCGACAACTTCTTCCTGGACCTCAGCGACTTCTTCGACAACCTCAACATGTGCGACAACGACGCTGCTGCGAAGTATGTGACCTTGTCGTTTCTCTTTCAGTTTTTGTTAGAGTTTCTTGTTCTAGTTTCTGTGATAGATGTGATCGGCCTGTCTTGTTTAGTTGTGATTCGTTCATCTATCTTACTAGCACGATTAGTTTATTTGTTGTTTTCATAGTCATGATTTATCGATTACTTGTACGGATTATTTCATATGAATATTTGCTTATATTTTCAACAATTCTTGGTCAAACAAAAAACACGTAAAACGAGGACGCCTTATTCCTTGAATCGGAGGGAGTATGTATTAGTGCCAAGTAATATGAATAGCTAATACCATTCTGTTGTAGTAGTAGTCAGCTGTTGACTCTACTATTTATTTTGCTCTTAGGCTACTTATAGTGGGGAGTAACTTAGACTAGTAACATGCATAGTGGGTAGTAACTTATATGTGGTGTCATGCATTGTGTCATTTACTATGGTGTAGACTCATTTTATCTTGGGGTGTGTGATGTTATGGTAACATAGCTAGTTACCACCTCACTCTCTTTCTTCATTCATTGTCATGCCATGTCACCAAAATGCCTAGGGTTATGTGATGTTACTAGCTAAGTTACTCCCACTATGAGCAGTCTTAGCCCATGTATCAAGTCCCGAAAAAGCAAGCCCCCCCCCCCCCACCCCCCACCCCCCCATGTTGTGTCTCCTTGATGCTTGGGCGCTCGTGCAACACACTCGACATCCCACAAGAGAACACGTAACCACTCCGTTTCTTTTGCGGAGGTCACACGTAGCAACTTGAAAGCTGAAACTTTTATGGATATGCATGGTTCATCGCGGGCACAGATTCACATCAGCATTGCGACACTAGTACACTACACACAGCGAGTCACGAGGCAGCCGCCAACAGGTCCTGGGAATTAACCAGGAACCGTTTCGTCCTCGCGCTCCCGTGGGCGCGCGGGCGAAACCCTAAAACCGCCGCGCCGCCACCCCCTCCCCAGGTTCGTCTCCCGCTTCGCCGCCGCCAAGGGGCGCAACCTGAGCGAAGCTCGGGCGGCGCCGGCGGCGGCGGGGCACCTCCTCTCCCTCACGCGGTGGCGGCGGCGCGGGCCGTGGCGGCTAGTGGGGGCGCGGCGCTGGGCGGAGGGCGTCGGGGCGCGGCTGTTCGGCGGCGGCGCGGAGACTCCACGGTATCGGGCGTGCTCCTCGCGGTGGCGGCTCCCTCCGGAGCGTCCGCAGCGGCGAGCGGCGCGAGCTCTGCCTGCTCCTGGCAGCGGGTGACGGGAGGCGGCGCTTGGGGCGGGGCTTCGGCGGCTTTTCGTCGGCAGCGGCGCCGTTCTTGAGGAGGGCGGCGGGGATCAGGACGGGCAGGGGCAGCGGCCGGCTGGCCGCCGCGTGCTCTGGCCGGGGCAGGGGCCCTGGGCCAGGCCGTGATCTCCCGTAAGCCCCAGATCCAGATCTGGCGGTTCTACAGCCGCGGGGGCTGTGGGGCGTCGATCCCTCCGCGCCCTCTCTCGTGGTGGTGCTGGTTCTGGCCGTCGCGTGTCCGCAGGTCCGTGCTCTTTGTGGTGGTTTCCCGTCTTCCTCAGGTCCGCGGCGAGCAGAGTTTGGGCGCCGGGGCGGCCCTGGGTCGGTGGGAGCCATCTTGGTTGGCGGGCGTGCCGGTGGCTCGGGAGCTGGCCGGAATCCATGGTCGCGGGGGCGACGTGGAGGCCGGCGAGCAGCATGCGGTGGCAGCGGGTCGATCGTTCGGTCGATTTCCTGTGAAGAAGGCGGGGAGTGTTTGCCGTGGGGAAACCCTTGCCCGCTCGGGCCACGACGGCGACGTCCGCGGACGCCGCTCCCTTCTTGAAGGCGTTGGTGAGGCTTCTCCTTGTCCTTCTTCGTGCTCCGGGTGAAAGCCCAAGATCCTCGGATCGGGCGGTGGCGACGCTCTTGTGTCGTGATCTTCTTGAAGACACCGCCTTGGAGTTCACAGTGTGCGGCTCTCCGTTGGTGGTGTGGCTGAGGCGAGGTATTCGACGAGCAAGGGGCTTCGGGTGAAAACCTTAGATCTGCGGATCGGGCGGTGACGGCGATCTCGCGTCGTGTTCTTCTTGCAGACATCGTCTTGGAGCTTACCATGTTTCTTCGGATGGCGTTGGCTCTTCGCTTGGCGACCTTCGGCAAAGCTTGCGTCCTGCCCTGCCTCCTCGTCGAGTTTCCATGGTGCTGCGTGTTGGGGTTCGATCGGCGGTGGTCGATGCACAGTGGAGGTCGGCCACTGGTGGCGCTGCCCGCGGCGGGGAGCTCTGTTGACGGCGTGCGTGTTCGTTAGCTCTCTCTAGGGTGAGCTCCGGCCCGACACTGTTGCTGTCCGGTGTCTTCTCCGAGTCTTCGTAGGCTTCGTAAGGGTCGTGATCGTCGTCCGAGTTCCCGGATGTAGCCATGTTGGCAATTCGTGTGGGTGTGTGGGTGTGTGTTGTAAGCTGGGTTCAGCTCTTTGTATCTTGTCGCCGTTGAGGGCGTTATTAATTTAACGTCGGGCCTTTGGCCTTTGATCTAAAAAAAGTACACTACACACAAGCAAGTCATATTCACGGACCACGGCCACCAGCTCCCAAACTCCAACTCTCCAATGTTCCAACCAATATGGACAAAAGGATCTACGTGCCCAACAACCCACTTCATCATCGGAACAAGTGTCGCGACACAGCGTTTCAACAAAGAGGACCCATGCATACATACATTGACCAACTCACTTGTCCGGCCGTGTGGGCGGCACCGAAAACGGTGGAGCAAAAACATATCCGTTTCTTGGTACAGCAAAGATGATCAAAAGGACGGTAGCTATGTTTTGATATTTCTAAGCTAGCTCCCCCTTTTGATCGCTTTGGAATTTGAAATCGATCGAGTCATTGCAGGCGGCTTAAAAGTTAAAAGATGGCCCGTTTCCAGCAGACCGACCAACAGTGTCGTGATTGGGATAAGCTAAGCTAAGCTCAAGATGGTCGTGTAGGGCATCAATGCGCCGGACACTTTTGCCGTTTTTGGCAACAGGTGTAGTTGGTGAGCGGCTAGCTTAGCTAGGAGATGGGAAGCTGATGAGGTCTTTGCAAGGGCTGTCCATGCTTTTTTTAACATGTGTGCATCGACAAGCTTTCGGTTGCTTTGTCCAAAACGGAAACTGTCGTCGTGCCCCCAAAACAATGGGGGGCGGGAGATGATTGATGATTGAAAAACAATGGAAGCATAGTAACGGCACTAAGATAGATAAAATTTTGCATCTCGTTTCTCTATTGTAAAGAACGTACCTCGTTGGTGGTTTTGTGGTTGGTTATAAGTACGTACGTGGAGATCAGGTTCAGACAATATTATGTTAGAGTTCTCTTTTCTAAAGAAAATTAGTTTTATGTTGACGGATGCGCGTTGACATACACAACATATACCTAGCTGACACTTGTCCTGAAACCCACAACCAGGAAAACACAAAAGTGCGAGAGAATATGGACAATACTTTGCTCCAGTGTTATCTCTCTATCTTTATATTTCATAAAGCAAACTTCCACTAACATTTATTAACGATACTCTATCTCTCCGCCCACAAGCTACCCTCATCATCTACATTTTTGCCATCTAATTGGTCATGGCATCTTTTTTTAGTTGTTTGACTGGTGAGATCATGTCATTTTGTTATGCAATTACACAATTTAAATCATGTGTAGAGCACAAGAAGTAGTTTCATTCATAGTTGTCTCAACAAACCAACCTCTTGCTACCGTTTTCAGGGATGAAAATCATGTACTCCGCTCAAGATGACGAACTCTATCATGTGTAACCGCTAAAGATATTTGCAAAAAACAAAATGCGGCAACATGCACGACATCTCTTGATGCAATTCATATGCACCATCATTTTCGTTAGGTTGTTGATTTCATCTTATCTACGGCTTCTTTAAATAATTTGCATGCAGTATCGATCAGGTATATTTTGAACCATGGCAACCTTTAGTTGATCAAATGCTCACAAAAAAATATTGATTAAATTTCCACTTTCGACTATTCTAACCAATTTAATCTTGCATCCTCCTGTTAAACAATTTCATGTTTGAGGCGTCTTATCTACTCTTTAATTTACAGAAATACTTTTTAAAAATATTTTTATTTTTGTACATAAAACCCGTAATACAGCAAAATACCAGTATACTAGTGTGAGACCATAGCCTACAAATTTTCGATCAGTATCTGAGTGCCGTTATAAGTTTTTATTGCATATCCGAAAAGTGGAACTTAACGATGGTGCAATGTAGGGTTAGAGCCTAGCTAGCAGTAATACTGATCCATGATTATTCCTGTAGTAATATGTTATCCTGTCGTGTGGGAGGAAGGCAAAGATGAGGAGGAGGGTGCAATCAGCACAACATGACTCATGCATGCATGCACCAAATTAAGTTAGGTTCAAGTTTCCAAACTAATCAGAGCAAAAAGATATTGCTACTCCAACTCGCTAGCAGAGGATCAATTTGATTATGCGTTTGCTAAAGCTTTTACCAGCATGTAACCATAGATTTTGAGTTGTTAGTAATCATACTTTATAACTTTCTAATCGGCATAAAGAATCTTTCAACGCATCATGATGATTACTTAATTTATACTGGTTCCAGTTCCTAGATGGATGGATGAAAGTCTAGTCCGAGTCAGAGCCACGTATCCGATATACCTGTCTGTACCTTAGATCTATAATGAAATTGGTTTGGGACCTAGCAACTAGTTTAGTGTCCTATATATGTGGTTCTCCGAAAGAATTCATCAGCAACAACAAGGCTTGCACTTTAGTTTGTTAGCTAGCAGCCTAGCACGGATGCATGGTGCGTAAAAAGCAAATATCTAACTCCTGCACGATTAGATTAGATTTGCGGTGAGTGCTCAAAAACTAGGAAGCAAACATAGTGGCCTACATGCAATGGTCAATTTCTGCAGACTCGATCGGAATGGGATTGATCTTTGTAAAGGAGAAGAACGAGTGCTATATATCAAACGCCCGACAGGTTGTGAGCTTGACATAACATAACGGTAGAGCATGCGTACGCCAGGTATTTGACTGGTCAGAGAATTTTCTGGGACATGGACTAGAAGGGGCAGCGCACGTACGTACATTCCTTTTACATCGTTTCTAGATGTTTTTGCACACATGCAACTGTGTCACTTTATGGTCTTTTTATGGGAAGACAGAGGTTGGTCAAACTAAAATACATGCACCGCCAATGGGAAGCATGCATGCAAGAGGAAATCGCATAGGTGACCGAGTCCTAGAAGCTAGACCATGCATGCACCGCCAATGGGAGAAGGAATCTCCTTTGCTTGAAGTAGCAGTAAGTAGTTGCATGCAACCGACCCAACCGAAGGAGCAAGCAATAGTAGGCATTTCAAACTAGTCCTTGGACCAGTCCACTCACACAGGCTAGGCCGGCAGAGCGAAGAAAGAGATGGAGATGGCAATGGCCAATGACGGAATGATCGAGTGACAAGGTGCACACATGTGCAAAAGGCGCGCTGGCTGCTGATTAGCTAGGTCTCCATGGAGATGGAGGTGTGGATGGAGATGAGCCAACCACGTCGTGGCTGACCTGGAGGCCACCGTGGTTTGGGTGGGCGTGAGTCGGCTTCAGCCTGCGAGCCGACAGCGGTTGCGACGTACGGTGAATGGCTCGCAGTCAAGGCCAGTATGATCGAGCGCGCGCTTTGATGATCATGCGCCGGAGGAGACAGGCCCCTGATAGCAACCGATGCGGAGGCGCACGTAGTCGTCGCAATCTTGATTTACGTGAACTAGTGTAATGATCTCGTGTCTATATGCATGTAGCATCGTTGCTTCGATGTTGGATCTTCTAGATCGGAGATCCCGGAAGCCAAGGCGATGGAGAGATCTCCGGTGCGACAGCGGCGACGCTGACGTATATGCTGCTCGTGAGGCGGCGTCAGTCTTTGACCGAGACCAGGCACGACGTCGAGAACGTACGGCGGAGAAGATCGACGCGCTCGCTCGCGCGCACGCACGCACGGCGTGCGACGGTGCGTGCCGGGGACGTCGCGCGAGCGGAACCGTGCAGCAGCAGCAGCCTGGGAAGCAATCATGTTGACCGATCCACCCAGCACACCCGTGCGTGATAGAGGCGGAGCGAGACAGCCCGCGAGGCCCAATCGTATCGTCATCCGACTCGCCACGGTATCGTCATGAGACCGACGCACAGCCCGCGCGGCGCGGCGTCACGTAACGGCCCAATAATAATGCCACTACCGCGGCGGTGGATGCCGTCGCACGCGGGAGCTGCGACCGGCCGGCGTGGTCAGAGTCCAGGGACGGCGAAAGACGTCGTGATTGGCGATCCAGGGAGCCGGGTCGCCGGGCGGCGCCGTCCGCCCGTCGTTGCGTACCGTGCGCGGCTGCCTGAGCGCACTCCCGGGACGAGCGTCTACTGGCTTAGCTAGGCCTTCCACTCTCCACCCCGGCCGGGGCACATTCTCCACCGCCTCCGTGGTCGTATCAGCTGAGCTATGCCACGATCAACCGACTCGGGCCGGCCGGCGCTTCCCTAGCTAGCTAGGTGCAGGCGCCGTCTCTGTTTGTACGTGTACACACACGCGCTGACGCCGGCCGGCACCACGCCGGTGCACTAACCCACTCGGGTTTCGACTGGTTTGAACTCTCCCAACTTACCAGTGTGAACGTCATGTTTGTGCGTTGGTCTCTCAACTCTGCTCCATCTCTTCTAGCTAACGTACGTGACCAGGTCGTCCTTTGCAGCAGCTCAACCCCCACTGCGGTACACATCTCCTCTGCGTCACCAGTGATGAACAAGGTGTACATGTATCACGTGTAGCCGTGTAGCTCGGTTTCTACGTTTTTCAGCGAAAATTACGCAATCATTTTATTTTCTTTGAGAATGCTCGCAAGTCGCAAGCATGTGGGAGACGGCGATAGGACGCATAAAACGATCGCAAGTGGGCCGTAGACACGTTTGGTTCCTTGCCCATTTACTGAAACGTGCACAACATGTCGATCTGGCCCAAGATATTGGACTGCCAGCCCAGCGACTCCATGCTAACCTTCCCTGCTAAGCCCAGCCATTTAATCTCCGCAATCCCATTTTGCACCTTAGCCCAGCAATAGTGTGCGCAGATCATCTGGATCTAATTTCAAAATTCATAGCATTTCTCAAAAACACCGTTTTGGCTCTACTGTATTGAGTGGGATTCATTCCTATTTTTTTTATCAGAATTCCCTAGAACCCACTGTATTTTTATGAAGGATTTGCTAGTTCTTAGCTAGATGAGAACTAACTTCGTGCTCAGTCAAGTTCTTACACTTTGATTTGCATCGTGATTCGTCCTAGTTGTAAGTTGTAACATGAGTGGGTTGGGAGTTCACGATCTTGAGGTCAAAAACTCAGTCTTACTAGGTAAATGAATGTTCAAGCTACTTACTAAGGATGGGGTATGGCAAACTCTTATTAAGAGAAAGTACATTGGTGAGAAAGCGGTATACCAAATCCTCTGAAAACCGGGATTCACATTTTTGGGCCGACCTTATGGCTTCAAAAAAATAATTCTTCCAATATGGTACGTTTTCAATTAAGGATGGATCGCAAGTACGGTTCTAGGAGAACTCTTGGCTAGGGAATAGGCTTCTTTCGAAATAATACCCGGCATTATATAGCATTATTCGTCGCAGAAGTGATACTATTACCTTAGTAATCGCGACCTCACCCCCGTGAGTGACGTTTAGAAGATATTTATATGGTCAGAGACTAGTTGCATGTAATGTCTTACTTCATCGTTTGAAATCCATTCAACTTTCTGTATGCTCCGATGAATTTCGTGGAACTTACACCATAATGGAAAATTTTCTGTATGTTCACTATATAATGCAATTATCCAACCTGATATACCAGTTCATAAGAATAAGAAGATTTGGAAGATGAAAATACCAATAAAAATTAAGATTTTTTGTTGATATTTACGCCGAGGGGTGATCCTAAACAAAGACAATCTTGTTAAACGTAATTGGACTGGAAGTAGTTAGTGTGTGTTCTGTCATCACAATGAGACGATTAAACACGTATTTTTCTAGTGCCGTTTTGCCAGATCTATATGGTCATGCATCCAAGTAGCATATGATCTGTATCCCCCAACTAGTCTTGTCAATATCTTTGAAAATTGGCTCCATGGTATTGATCACGGGTTTATAATGCTTATTAGGGTGGGAGCGTTTGCCGTTGCATGGTCGCTATGGCTATGTAGAAATTACAAAGTTTTTAATGATATAATGTGTTCTCTCTTGCATGTTATTTATAGATGCACCGGTACTCTCCGTTTGCGGTCTGCGATGTAAAAGGTGGAGAACCGCGACCTATTTACGGAGATCTGTGTACGGTTGGAGGCTACTTTGAGGGTTACTTTTTCCCAACATGGGTGGCAGCATAATCTATGGATTTGGCCACCTAGTTCCCCTTAGGCGTTTTTACAATTGCTCAAGATTGATGCGTAATTCACTTTTTGTTTTTTCTTACTTCCATGATATTTGAGACTCGAAAATAGTTGTGTGCATCCTAACTATGTAGAGGATAGGTGTAATTGCTTCACAAAAGTAATAAAGCTTCCAAAGTTGTAACATGAGTTGTAACTGAAATTGATGACATCATGTGACTGAGAACGAAGTTAGTTCTCGGTCGACTGAGAAATAGTCACACCCTTTTTATTAAGACCCATTACACTACTTTTTATCAGAATTTATATGTCGTTTTGGACTTAATTTTCAAATCATTTATCTGAATGATATAAATGATATACTTTCAATACATATTAATTATCCATAGATTTCTACTATGATTTTTTTCAAATTACTTATCATTTAGGTGCAGTTAAAATAAATGCTAAATTCTTTCTTTTGAACTTCATTAATTTATAATTCTCTTGTTTACTATAATTTTTTAAACAATTAAAAATCTACTAAGTAAACTAGGAAGTGGTAGTTTTTTCCTAAATAAATTATTTCTAGTTTAAGGTCTATAGGTTGGCTCTTTTGTGTATCGACTTTGTTTTTGGTGTAATTTCTTTTCGAAAAACTAGAAATAGTTCATTTTATTTTATTTTTATTGTTTTCACCTTTCCCTTCACGGTACTTGTACACTATAAATCAAGCCAAATATTTTCACATCTACTCGACAACAGTTAATTGTCCATTTCCAACCCCGAGTGTACATGTGCAACGATTAGGACGGTGGCATCGCCTGTCGGTGCCGGACCTACCGCATGTATGATAGACATACCACCCCTCCTCCACCACACACACACTAACATGGGTATACTTTATTGGGATTGTGGCTTGTTTAACTGTTGCCTACCAAAACCCACCGGCGAGCAGCGACGGGCAACACGGAGAGCCGGGAGGCTCCCAGGACTGCTGGTGGATCCTGGTCCCTCGGGCAACGGCCCGCAATGCTCCGGCACACGTCCCGGCTGGTGCAGGCGTGCCACCTGACCTATACCCGGCCGGAAGGTGATGGATTGCTTCGATTAGTTCCCTGCATGGCAAACACGTAAACATTAAATACGAGCCCCGATCGGCTCTTAGGTTGCCTTGTGGATCGGCTCGAAGAGCCGATCGCCCCATGGTTCACGTTGGATTTACGATGACATGGGGATCCTGCTTTATCAATATCAAGTTAAACCAATCTACGACAGTCTAGGGTTTTCACCGTATAACCGGAACATCCTACGGGTAGTTGAGCCTAGCAGATACGTAAGATGATGGAAAACCAGCCCTAAAGAGGCCTAAAAACCAACATGAAGTTGATCCCCGGAACAATCCCTCTAGGACTTAATAAACCATACCTTACGCACTACCGGATCGTTCAACCCGTTTGCAAGGCCTAACCATGCGGATATCAAACCAATCCTTGAAGAACAAGGAACAACTATAACGGATCAGATCTACTAAATAAAGAACAGGCAAGATGCTGCCCTTACACTTGGATAGGTGTAAGGGCAGCTAGATATTGAGGGGTAGCGTAGCTAAGCAAGCATATCATGAAAGTATCGACGTCAGCCCCAAAACATCTACGATAAGGGTGTTGCTCGCCATCAAAAAGGCTTCAGCACGAGCAACACCAACAACGAATAAACTGATATCGCCTAGATCGCAAGATGCGATCTAGGCAGCATGTTGCTTACCCGGGAGAAACCCTCGAAACAAGGGGTGGCGATGCGCCTAGATTGGTTTGTTGTGAACGTGATCGTCCTCCTTTCTCAATAACCCTAGATACATATTTATAGTCCGTGGACTTTCTATCTTAGGAATAAACCTAGTTGTGTACGACTAAACTTTATCTCTTAATTCTAAATCTACCATAATATACGGATACACGGGCAATCTAGCCCAAATTCTCGCACAAGGCCGATTCAGAGACACTTCATATGCATGTCCTCTAAGCCCTTCTTCGATCACGGCCCATCTCCGGACTTGGTTAAAATATGGTGATAACACATGCCCCCCTGGTTTTGGCAATGATAATTTCAAAACCACTCTGTTTTTTCTTCGTAGGGTCACGTCGTGGCAGAGCAGAAACGTCACAGTATCCTTTCATCATGATGCCTTGCCTTCTCAACTTCTCTGCATGATTTGATAGTTTTGGCACCATGTCCTCGGAAACCGCCACAACATTAAATCTCCACTATATCCCCTTTTATTTAACCGCGTCGAGCAACTCGCTTCTTCATCCCCCTGCTCGCGTACTAGCCATCGAAAAGCCCTCCTCTATACCATGGACTCCTCCTCCTCCTCTGCTTCATCGGCTCTCTCCTTCCAGTCCTCTTCCTCGAGTGAGCCGATGCCGGAGTACAACCAGATGGAGGCGTACAATAAGCGCGCTCCCGAGCATTGGGATGAGAGAGACTGGGATTTCGACTTCGTGCCAGATGGCCCACCCCTGACCGTCGTCGGGTCAGATGATGACTTGCCCCTGACCGACGGGGAGGACGACCTCCGGTTCCTCGTCGACGGGGAACTGGAGGCGGAGAGTGAGGATGACCTCTTCTCCTGGGGTGACTTTACCTCCTCCGACGAAGAGGAGGAAGAGGAGGACGACACCTCCTCCGACGAGCCGCCGGCGAAGCGCTTCCGCGCCGGGTCGGATGACGATGACGACGACGACGACGAGGAGGAAGAAGCCCCTGCCGAGGGCTACGGCAGCAGCGACGAGGAGCTCGCCGGCAGCAGCGCCGACGGCGGCTACGACGGCGACGACGAGGGCAGCGACGGCCCTTAGATTAGGGACTACTAGCATAGGACTAGTAGTAGCAATCTGTTCTTCTTTTGTTCTTCCTTTCCTGAGCAATCGGCTCTTCTCTGTAAGAAATCCCCTCTTAATCAATGAAGAAGGATTCCATGCTTAATTCTTCCGATTATCAAAATAAATCAATGCTCAAAGAGCCGATGGCAACGCATCGGTCGGTACCACAAACTCCAGCAAGGCCAGCCCCAAAATTCAAACGGTGACCTGTTGCTTGCTTGCGACAATTGTTCCTCTATAGTCGATGGCCACGCATCCGCTTTTTAGTTCTAAAGTCAATGTTAGTGCATCGGCTGTGCTTTGCATATAATTTTTTTTTTACTGGCCGATTTCATGCATCGACCCCCATATTAATTGTTTACTGGCCGATTTCATGCATCGGCCCCCATATTTTACTGTCCATCATCCCACATACTCGGGAAATATTTCTTGAGATGCTGACCATTGACAGCCACTAGGAACTTCGCACCACTCAGCTCCTCGAGCATGTATGCATTGCCCTTTAAAACTTGGTCGACCCTGTACGGCCCGTGCCAATTTGGAGACCATTTACCATACACCTTGTCCTTAGTCCCCAATGGCAATACAGACTTCCCATACCCGGATCACCAACGTGGAACTCCTTTGGCTTCACCTTCTTATTATATGCACGAGCTACCTTGGCTTTGTTCTCTTTAATTTTCTCAAGCGACTGATGACCCACAAGTATAGGGGGTGTATCGTAGTATCTTCGATAAGTAAGAATGTCGATCCCAACGAGGAGCAGAAGGTGTTGACAAGCAGTTTCGATGAAGGATTCACTGTAAATGCTCACGGACAAATATTCGGGGGTTTTGATGTAACAGATGAATAAAGTACAAGTAAGTAAAATGCGAGAGAAATAATTGCAGCGAGTGGCCCAATCCTTTTTAGCACAAAGGACAAGCCGGTTTGTTTACTTATAATGACCAAACGTTCTCGAGGACACACGGGATTTTAGTCTAGTACTTTCGCTACATACGGTGATTAATCTTCATTGTTTTGATAAGTGTTGTGTGAGTGAACCTATGCTAATGTACCGCCCTTCCTAGGACTAATACATACTTGTGATTATACCCCTTGCAAGCATCCGCAACTACAAGAAAGTAATTAAGATAAATCTAACCACGACCTTAAACTCGAGATCCTGCGATCCCTCCCGCATTGATATACCAACGGGGGCTCGGGTTTCGTCACTCCGGCAACCCCGCAATTGGCAAACGAGTACAAGATGTATTCCCCTAGGCCCATAAATGGTGAAGTATCGTGTAGTCGACGTTCACACGACACCACTAGAAGAATGACACCACAACTTAAATATCATAACATTGAATATTACTCAACCATAATTCACTACTAACATTTAGACTTCACCCATGTCCTCAAGAACTAAACGAACTACTCACGAGACATCATATGGAACATGATCAGAGGTGATATGATGATGAATAACAATCTGAACATAAACCTTGGTTCAACGGTTTCACTCAATAGCATCAATAACAAGTAGAAATCAACACCGGGAGAGTTTCCCCTATCAAACAATCAAGATCAAACCCAAATTGCTACAGCGGTGACGAGGTGCTGCGGTGGAGATGGCGGTGTTGATGATGAAGATGATGGTGATGGTGATGGAGATGATGTCCAGCTCGATGGCGGTGACGATGGCGTCGATTTCCCCCTCCGGGAGGGAATTTCCCCGGCGGATTCCTGCCCGCCGGAGAGCTCTTTTCTCTCTGGTGTTCTCCGCCCCGCAGAGGCGGCTGTGTCTCTTCGCGACGTACCCTCTGGAGCTTAGGTTTTCGGGACAAAGGGTTTCGCGAAGAAAAGGAGGCCAAAGGGGCTGTGGGGCCCCCTCACCACCAGGTGGCGCGGCCAGGCCATGGGCCGCGCCGCCCTATGGTCTGGGCCCACCTTGGGTCCAGCTGGCTCCCCCTTCTGGCTTCCTTCGTCATCTGGAAAAATAGGATTTTTGGTATAATTTCCTTCCACAGTTGATCTTCCGAAATATTGCATCCTGACGGTGCTTTTTCCAGCAGAATCCTGGCTCCGGTGCACGATCTCCAAATAATCATGAAACATGCAAAATAGATGAAATAACATAAGTATTGTGTCCCAATATGAAATACATCAATGAATAACGAGCAAATTATGATATAAAATAGTGATGCAAATTGGACGTATCAACTCCCCCAAGCTTAGACTTCGCTTGTCCCCAAGCGAAACTGAACTCAGTAAACGGGACCACATGTTTATGGAGTGAAGAGTCGATAAATAAAATACGGACAAGAAGCATCATATTCATTCACACAAGACATTATAGTAAACAACTTCCTCATATAACTCAATCTTGAAACAAGTATAAGGTAATCACAAATAAAGGTGCATAAGAAATCATAATTGGTGATGGCAAACTTTGTTCTTGGTCAGAGAACAGTTAACAGATTATACTTATCTATTGAGCAACGCTCTCATATTAAAGCTTATGGTAAACTTGCATACTCAATCATAGTAATCATTGATGACTTTCAAAGCTATATTCATTCAGGTAAAACTTGTACTAAACAAGAAAGAATAAAAGACATGATGAAGCAAATCACAATATAATAGTTTGATCACAACAACTAAAATGCTTGCTTGAGATGGAGGGAAATAGGTTTACCGACTCAACATAAAGTAAAAGACAGGCCCTTCGCAGAGGGAAGCAGGGATTAAATCATGTGCTAGAGCTTTTCAGTTTTGAAATCATATAAAGAGAATAAAAGTAAAGTTTTGAGAGGTGTTTGTTGTTGTCAACGAATGGTAGCGGGTACTCTAACCCCCTTGCCAAACAGACCTCCAAAGAGCGGCTCCCATGAAGGACGTTATCTCTACCAAGCAAGGTAGATCATCCCTCTTCTCTTTTGTTTACACATGTACTTTAGTTTATTTAAGGATGACACTCCCCCAACCTTTGCTTACACAAGCCATGGCTAACCGAATCCTCGGGTGCCTTCCAACAATCTCATACCATGGAGGAGTGTCTATTGCAAAATTAAGTTGCTTACTGATGAATCAGAGCAAAACACGTGAAGAGAATTATTAATGAAAGTTGATTAATTGGGGCTGGGAACCCGTTGCCAGCTCTTATTGCAAAATTATAGGATAAGTGGATGAAGCCACTAGTCCATTAGTGGAGGCTGCCTAACAAGACTGAAAGATAAAACACCACATACTTCCTCATGAGCTATAAAACATTGACACAAATAAGGAGTAATAAATTTTGAATTGTTTAAAGGTAGCACATGAAGTATTTACTTGGAATGGCAGGAAATACCATGCATTTGGTAGGTATGGTGGACACAAATGACATAGGTTTGGGCTAAGGTTTGGATGCACGAGAAGTATTCCCTCTCAGTACAGGTCTTTGGCTAGCAAGGTTAATTAGCAAGCATAAGAGTTGAGGGAAACAAACAAATATACATGTGATAGAAACAATCATGCATCTTATTTGTAAGCACAAATAGTTTTAACTTCAGAATACTAAGCTAAGAACTGATAAGAAAGATAATAACATCTTCTACATGTATTTCCTCTATTCTTCTTAAACTCAAAGTGTTGTTGCTATTGACCATTGCTAAGTTTGCCAAAACCAAATAGATTTACTCAATGCTCCCAAAGTGGTACCAATACTAAAATCAAGATCAATCATATAGTAGAAATTGCAAACTAAAATAAGGTGTGCAATATGTAAATGATAAGACTTCTCATTAATATTTCATAACGATAACTCACACCAAGGGATACATAGACAAACTAAAGGAGAGATACTTCCACACTCGCAACCCATCTTATACGATAACTTCCCTACTCATGATATGACACTACTTGATAGTAAAAAGTAAAAGGTAGTAATGATGTGATACCGCGGCACTCCCCAAGCTTGGAACAAACCAAGGGGATGCCAATACCGATGATGAATCAATCCTTTGGCGATGGTGGTGATGAATTCCTCATGCGCTTCTTACAGATCTCCTTCAGCTTCAGCTTCTCAGCTTGGCAAATCTGCACTAAGTCTCGAAGAGATTCATTGTTATCTGAAGTCGGTGATGGCGACCCTGTGACGGGCATCAAGTAATATCCCAGCATTCTACGGAGTCGGTAATTCTCCTCCCTGAGTATCTCCACTTCTCTTCTCAGAGCCCGGTATTGACCATAAAACTCATCGGTAGTCCGTAGAGCTTCTTCCAGCACAGGGAAAGAGTCGAGGCCAAGAGAAGGTGGTAAGGGTCCCTGCAAGTTATGAGAGAAAGAACGTCGAGTATCAACAGATCCCACCAAGACTTGCTTACTCCCAACAGCTTGTTGCTCTTGTTTTGACGACACCCTTTTCACTTCTTCCTTCGAAGGCCCTTTGCCCTTGTTGTCGGAGGCCATGGTGCTCCTAGATCAAAGACAAATCCTGGCAGAAACAGCTCGAAACAAAACACGTCGAGAAAACGATATACGGACCTCCAGGGGTCCGGGGGATTATATAGTAAAAATTTTCAGAACAAACGGAAAGTACCAGGTCGAACCAGAGTCGGAAAGGGGCGACGAGGCGGCCAGACCATACGGCGGCGCGGGCCCAGGCCAGGCCGCGCCGGCCTATGGTGGCACACCCTCGTGCGTCTTTTCCACTCCGTTTCGATCTCGTAATTTTTCATATTTTCCAAAAACAGCAAAAACATTGTTCGGAAAGTAAATTGCGAACTTTTCATTACCAGTACTGTTACCTATTCAAAGTCGAGTTACAGCGGACTGCCAATTTGTCCTTTGATGAAAGCCTCCGGTGTTTCCACTTGAATAATATCAACATCAACATTATAAGAATCACCCGAGATATAATGCTTGAGTCTTTGTCCATTCACCACTTGCGTAGCATTGCCTTGGAGAGAGCTAATTTTAATTGCTCCTGAACGATACACCTCCTCAACAACATATGGTCCTTCCCATTTCGAGAGTAATTTCCCGCAAAGAATCTGAGACGAGACCGATACAATAGGACTTTATCCCCAATATTAAACTCTCTTTTGATGATCCTTCTATCGTGCCATTTCTTAACTTTTTCTTTAAAGAGTTTAGCATTTTCATAAGCTTCACTTCTCCATTCATCTAGAGAACTTAATTGCAGCAACCTCTTATTACCGGCTAGTTTAGGATCTTTATTTAGTTCTCTAACAGCCCAATAAGCTTTGTGCTCTAGTTCTAAAGGTAAATGACAAGCTTTTCCAGTAAACCATTTTATAAGGTGACATTCCCATGGGGTTTTTATAAGCAGTTCTATAAGCCCATAGTGCTTCTTTCAATTTACTAGCCCAATTCTTTCTAGATTTATTAACGGTCTTTCCCAAAATAGATTTAATCTCTCTATTTGATAATTCTACTTGACCACTAGTTTGAGGGTGATAAGCGGAAGCAATTCTATGATTAATACCATACCTAGCAAGAGTTTTTCTAAAACCTCCATGAATAAAATGAGAACCTCCATCGGTCATAATATATCTAGGTACTCCAAATCTAGGAAAAATAATATCTAAAAGCATTTTTAAAGAAGTTTCACCATCAGCACTTTTTGTAGGTATGGCTTCCACCCATTTAGTAACATAATCAACAGCAACAAGTATATGAGTGTTACCTTCTGAAGACGGAAAAAGGTCCCATGAAGTCAAATCCCCAACAATCAAATGGTTCAATAACAAGAGTATAATTCATAGGCATTTCATTACGTCTGGAGATATTACCAACCCTTTGGCATTCATCACAAGATAAAATAAACTTTCTCGCATCCTTGAAGAGAGTTGGCCAATAAAAACCTGATTGTAGAACCTTTTGCGCGGTTCTTTCTCCGGCGTGATGTCCTCCATAAGCACTACCATGACATTTACTCAATATCTCTTGTTGTTCATATTCGGGAACACACCTTCGCAGAATACCATCCACTCCTTCTTTATATAAGTGTGGGTCATCCCAGAAATAATGCCTCAAGTCATAAAAGAATTTCCTCCTTTGCTGAGCTGAAAAGGTTGGAGGCAAGTACTTGGAAACAATAAAGTTAGCATAATCAGCATACCAAGGACCTGTCTCGCGAGCTCACCTTTATTACAGCCAATTGTTCATTTGGAAAACTATCATTAACGAGAACAGGATCATAAGCAATATTTTCCAATCTAGACAAATTATCAGCAACCGGATTATCAGCACCTTTCCTATCTACAATATGTAAATCAAATTCTTGCAAAAGAAGTACCCATCTAATAAGCCTCGGCTTAGAATCTTTCTTTGTCATAAGGTATCTAATTGCAGGCATGATCGGTATGAATCGTAACTTTTGAATCAACAATATAAGATCTAAATTTATCACAAGCAAAGACTACGACTAATAATTCTTTTTCGAGTTGTAGCATAATTTCTTTGAGCAGCATCAAGAGTTTTACTAGCATAATGAATAACATTCAGTTTTTTATCTACTCGCTGTCCAAGAACAGATGCCTACAGAAAAATCACTAGCATCACACATAATTTCAAAAGACAAATTCCAATCAGGAGGTTCAACTACAGGAGCAGTTGTTAAGGCTTTCTTTAGAGTTTCAAAAGCTTCCTTACAATCATCATCAAAAACAAAAGGTACGTCTTTTTGAAGAAGATTAGTAAGAGGCTTTGAAATCTTGGAGAAATCTTTAATAAATCTCCTATAAAACCCAGCATGACCAAGAACACTACGAATACCTTTAACATCCCTTGGATAGGGCATCTTCTCAATTGCTTCAACTTTAGCTCTATCAACTTCAATACCTCTCTCGAAATTTTATGTCCCAATACAATTCCTTCATTAACCATAAAGTGGCATTTCTCCCAATTAAGAACAAGGTTAGTTTCTTCACATCTCTCGCAAAACTTTATCAAGGTTTCGCAAGCAACTATCAAAAGAATTCCCATAGACGGAAAAATCATCCATGAATACTTCCACAATACTCTCACAAAAGCCATGAAAAATAGCAGACATGCATCTTTGAAAAGTAGCAGGAGCATTACATAAACCAAAAGGCATACGCCTATAAGCATAAGTTCCATAGGGACAAGTAAAAGTGGTTTTCTCTTGATCTTTAGTTTTAAGAGCAATTTGTGAAAACCTGGAATAACCATCAAGAAAGCAAAAATGAGTATTTTTAGACAACCTTTCTAGCATTTGATCAATAAATGGTAAAGGGTAATTATGATGCGGCCTAAGGCCACGTGGGTTGCCCGATCTCACGAATTGACCGAGGGAAAGGCGGGGGAGAGGAAGAACACGAAGAACACGGCGAAGAACACGATGAACACACGCAAACACACACCAACCCGATACAATTCCGGTTTACTCCCGATAGCCCGAACCACTATCCCGATAGAATCTCTCAAGGGAGAGACACGCGGTAGAATCCCGAGAGGAAGATAGGTATACGATCGGTGGAATCACACGAGTGAGAGACCGGTGGTAGAATCACAAGTGTGAGAGACTAATCATATAAGGAGTGCCTTGTACAATAGATTTGCATAATCTAAGGAGGGGGTTTCCCTAATCCCACAGGGATGGTGGAGGCATGAGCCTAGGTTCTCTCAAGTTCAACTCTTACCTAATGAAGGGGGAGGTGGGAGCATATATATAGGGAGCCACTAAGGAGGGGTAGTTTAGGTATACAAGGGGATACATGGGCCTTGGCCCGAATTGACTTGTGGCAGTCGCCTTCTCTCCTAGGCGATCAGACGCTCTTCTTCCTTCTTCTCTTCCATGCCTCCGTGACCTCGGCCTTGAGTGTGGTTCTTGTCGTTGAAGCACATGATGAAGCGAAGACCATAGGTCGGGCTACATCATCTCCCCCCACTTGAAAAAGAGTCGTCCTCGACGATGAGTCTTCGTGAACGTGTAGAGGAGGTAGATGACACCAACGCTTGAATGTCCCTTCACTTGTCAAGAGCCCTATGAATAGCACAAGAAAAGCAAAGGAGCACTCAAAGCGTAGCCAAAGTTCAATGGATTTAGGAAGAGGGCGCAAGTAGAAGGAGGTCACCTTATCAAAGTGTCGGTGTGCTCTCATTGAGAGGTCTTGTGTAGTGGAAGTGTGCGGGCAAAACCACTCATTGGAGCTCACTTGTATCATGCTCTCAAGAGCTCTTTTTGTCAACTCGTGCTCAATCGAGGTTGACATTGGAGTTTGGGTACCTACACACATGTTAGACAACAAGAACAATGTGTGTGCATGGTATATGAACACATCATCCATCATGATGCGCCATTTCTTTTGCACATCACCATTAGCGGTAAGCAAGATATTATAGTACACATGGTGAATATGCGGGGAAGACTTAGGAACATGGTCAACATGGATAGGTGCAAAGTCTCCAAAAGGTGAGAGAGCTATGGGGGCAATCTCATTCACAAGCATATGAACATCATTGCAAACCAAGCATTGGAAAGAGAAAGTATTCAACATTTTGGTTGCATTAATGGGAGAATATTGCAAGCATGTAGCACAAAACATGTTCAACATTTGATCATTGTTGTCGACAAACCTAGGGAAAGAGCAATTGTTCGGCAAGGTTGTCACAACACAAGCATCATTATCAACATTGCAAGCAATACATGGGAAAGAGAAATTGTTCGACATATTGCAAGCAATAGGATAGAAATCGAAACACTCATAGCATGGCATGGTCAAAGTGTCACAAGCAACTACTTCCACATGATCAACAATGGCACAAGTATCACAAGGGAAAGTGAAAGAAGCATATGACATAGTAATAGGATCATCCAACTCATGCAAGCACTCACAAATCATCATGTCCACTAGTGGGATCATGGCATCATCAACACCCATATATGTACCTTTGTAGTCCCGCTCATATGAGGTAGGTGTTGTGGAAGTGGTAGGCTCGATGTGGCCTCCATGTTCATCTCCAATCAAGCATGGTGTGATATCATCATCTTCATGCACCATGTACATCTTTTCCA
This sequence comes from Lolium rigidum, assembly GCF_022539505.1. Classification (NCBI taxonomy): domain Eukaryota; kingdom Viridiplantae; phylum Streptophyta; class Magnoliopsida; order Poales; family Poaceae; genus Lolium; species Lolium rigidum. The sequence continues at coordinate 79,941,684 of NC_061510.1, forward strand.
TGATCGGCGTCTCGTCATCCATGGTACCTAATGAGACACAAGAGAACACACTAGAGGTAGAGGGTAACTTGTTAGAACTTGAAATGGCCTCACATGACCTATCAACTACCACTCTCATCTCACTTGGTGTATCGCTCATGCTCTCGAAGTGGTGGCACTCATCAAGCTCACATATAGTGGAGTCGCTCATCTCACATATAGTGGACTCGCTCATCTCACATATAGTGGAGTCCCTCATCTCCATGGCAATGGCGTCGTCGATGTCCAAGCAACCTAGCAAAGAGGAAGACAACACAAGAGGAGTAGAGGTTAAGTTGTTAGAAATCGAAACATCCTCACTCGACTCATGGTGTGTATCACTCTTGCTCTCAAGGTGTTTGAAGTATGCGTTGCACTCGGCTTTTTCTTTGGGTGTCATTTGGGCTTCTCGAGCATCTAGCTCGGCGAAGTATGCTCTCATCTCGGCTTGCTCTTGTGGGGTCATCATGTATATCTCACTAGGATCGGTGTATATGTATGATGGAAGGAAAACTACACAAGTATCCCACCTTTCAAGAAAGTATCGGAAAAATGGTTCAAGTCAAGAGCAAAATAGAAATGTATCGGGGTTACTCACACACACACTCAAAGCACACGCAAAAGGCTAAGAACTCTATATGTGGTGGGTAAGGAGTGGATAGCAAACGAAAAGATCAACGGAAAAGTCTATTGTCAAATGTGGGTAAGATCCAAAGTCAAATGTCAAAAGTGGTGATCTATGTCAAGGAAACACGGAAACACACACAAAGGAGAACAAAGGGGTTAGCGCGACCAAGGAAGTGAGCAAGTGACAAAGATGGTCCTAACGAAGACTATATGATCGATGTCACGCCAACACAAGAGAGACCGTAGCTTGGTTGCACAGAAAGAAGCAACAAGATTTGCACAAATGCCACTCTTCTCTTTTCTCTCTTAGTGCTCACAACCTTTGCACTTCTCGGTATCGGTGGACACACACTCTTTTCTATTTCTTTTTCTTTTTCTCTTTTTTTCACTCTTTTTTTTCTCTATGCTTAGAAGCTTTATTTTTTCTCTATGTATATGTCGCACTTTTCTTCTTTTGTGTATCTTTCTCACCGAGCTTGCTTCAGAGCTTTGCTCAACACAACGCACACACACACCCTCTCACGGTCGTGACACTTGTGCAATGCTTCGCAACGCTCGGAAAGCCACTCTCAATGGGATAGGTACACAAAGAAAGAAACGGGGCTACAAGGATGAGAGCTGCAAGTTATACCTAGATGAAAAGGTTAGGCGGTGTCAAGCACACGAACTTGCGATGGTGTCGGCGATGGCGGTGTCGAAGTTGCGCCGGAATCCGGGGTGCCAAAGGTGTCGCCGCGGTGTTGATGTAGACGCGGAAGCTTGGTAGACAATCCTTGCACTCCAAAACGGAAACCGAGCAAATTAAGTCAATGCCCGAAAAGTTGGGTCAAAACGAGCGGTCAAAAGTTGGGCTCCAAAAATCGTCAAAAATTAGAGATGGGCTATGTGGAGTATTTGGGGGATGCTGTTAAAATTTGGAGTCAAACGGGCTCCGGAAAGTTGTCAAAATTTGGGGCAAAAAGTGGAGTCAAAATTGGACGAAACTGGTCCAGAACCCGGTCAACCGGATTCCTGGCCGGACATCCGGCGTGCGGCCCGGTTTGGCTCCGGTCCGAGGATTTCCCGGTTGGCGACCGGTTTGGCTCCGGTTTCAACCGGGGTGAGCGAACTGAGAATTGGAAAATCTGAGCGGAATCCAATATGGAGAAAATTGGAACGCGGCCAGCTGCAATCGTGCGTGGATTTGGGAGATGGAATTGGGTGGGCTGCGCGTAGGGAAGATGGTGGCTGGCCGAACGGAGGTTGCAGCTCGTGCAGGCCTGGGCGTGGGCAGGCGTGGGCGGCGGCGCTCGATGGATGCTGGTTGGGCGCGGCCGGGCGAGTTGAGCGCGGGCGTGGTGGCAGCGGGCGGAGGCCGGGCCGGCGGTGGTTGATGCGCTTGGCCTGCTGGGCTGCTGCGCGGGCGAGCGGGTCTTGGCCAGCGGAGCTGGCGCGCTGCGATGGAAACAGGCGGCCGGCGCGCTGTGCGGCGGAAAAAGGCGAGCGGATGGTCGCGGCCTGGCAGCTTGGGCAGTGCCCGCGCGTGCGGCGTGGCTTGTTGGCGTCGGCAGGAATTTGGCGGCGGCCGGCGCGCGCGTTGGTGCGTGGATGTTGGCTGCTGGTGGCGCGCGCGCGGTAGGGAGCAGGCTGGCCACGAGCGGGAGTAGGGCGCGCGGCGCAGCAAGATGGCCAGGGAGCGGCCCAGCCTCGGCCAGGGAGAGGCGGGGCAAGGACGGCGCAGGGCGGCTTGCTGATGGGCGGGCGAGGGAGGTTGGACGCGCGAGCGTGGTGGAGCGGCGAGTTGAGGTCGTTGCGGGGCTGGTGAAGCAAGATGAACACGACTGGTTCTTCACGCGTTGACCAGGAAAAATGGACCAAACCAAACACACAAACCTCCTTCGACCTCGACGTCCGGCGATCTCCACCACCACCACCACCACCACCACCATCATCGCAGGTATAACTTGTAGCTGTCACCTTGTAACCCCTCTTCCTTTTGCGATCTATCCCATTGAGCATTGCTTGTCTAGTGTTGCGAGACATTGCACGTGACCCCGCATTGTGAGGTGTGTGTGTAGCGTTGAGTAAGGCACCCAAGCAAACACTCGTGTGGCAAGATAGCAAAAGCGAGGCTAACGCTAACATAGTGCGTCAAAAAGCCTCAAAACACCAAAAGAGTGCGAGTAGCACCATACATCAATACATCCATACATCCATACGCCCATACATACAAAGTGTCCACGTGCCACCAAAGATACAACGAGTGCAAGTGCCACCATATACAAAAGAGAAAAAGCTTGTAAGCAAAGAGAGATACGAGAAGAGAGGTCACATGTGAATCTAGTTGTCTCTTCCTTTGCAACCAAAGCTTTGACTCTCCTTGTGTTAGTGTGACACCGAGCATCCGCACATACAATTTTCCGCTCACTTTTGGTTGCACTAACCCCGCTTATCTCGTGTGTGTTCCACATCATTTTTCCGTGTTTATAGTGATCTTCGCATCAACTTTTGCATTTTCGGATTTCCACCACTCTTAACAACATACTTGATCTTGGATTTGTCTTTTGGCTTTCCACAACACTCGCCTAACACCATATTTGCTAGCTTTTGCGTGTGGTTTTGCGTGTGTCCCCGATACACTTGATCTTGCTTTCGGCTTGGTGGATTGCCTCAATACTATCTTACCTTGGTAAGAGTGCGAGGTAGTCTCCTTCCACTAACATACACAACCTAGTGTTTGTCTTTGTATCATGGATAGGAGCGGAGATGATGCAAGGGAGGGAGAGATCCTCCGCAACACCGAGAGGTTGGCTACTCAACACAACCTATGGACGCAACGCCAAGAGTTCAAGGAGCAACTCACTCTCTTCGAGACGCACATCGATGAGCAATACGATGAAGTGGCACACAACTTCTCCGTTGTGAACCAAGACTTGGCTCTCCTTCGCGAAGCTACGGACAACTTGAATGGTCAAATGGCGGCCAATGATGCGAACATGGAGCGGCGCATGGATAGCCTCGAGCGCGCCATCACAAACTTGGGTCGTCATCGTCGACACCGCTCTACTTCATCATCCTCAAGCTCATCACAAGATTACTACTCTCATGGCCACCGTTCGTCCTCAAGCTCCTCCTCAAGGCATGAAGACCATCATCGACCGCATCGCTCACATGCTCGTCATGAAGACTCTCGCTCCAACTCTAGGCGAGGAGAAATACATCGCCATGCTCGTCCACATGAACGTCCTCCACAAGATCGTCCTCAACCGGATGGCCATGCCCACCATGGGCGTGACGGCCACCCACATGACAACGTCTTCCACAACATGGAGCCACATGGTGAAGCTCAAGGCCATGAACATCAAGACCAACCGAGGCGTGATCTTCGCAATCATCCTCGCCATGACCAACGTGGAAGAGGAGAACCACCACATGAGCAAGATGAGAGGGCCATCTTTGGGCGTCGCCAACCACCTCGTCAAGATCTTCAACAACCTCGTCAAGATCTTCAACCACATCCTCACCGTGAACCAAGTGAAAAGTGGATTAGGGAAACCCCCTCCTCTCTTAGACACAAATCTATGAGTTGTATCAAGGCACTCCTTATATGATTAGTCTCTCACACTTGTGATTCTACCACCGGTCTCTCACTCGTGTGATTCCACCGATCGTATACCGATCTTCCTCTCGGGGATTCTACCGCGTGTCTCTCCCTTGAGAGATTCTATCGGGATAGTGGTTTGGGCTATCGGGAGTAAACCGGAATTGTATCGGGTTGTGTTGCGTGTGTTCGCGTGTGTTCATCGTGTTCTTCGCCGTGTTCTTCGTGTTCTTCCTCTCCCCCGTCTTTCCCTCGGTCAATTCGTGAGATCGGGCAACCCACGTGGCCTTAGACCTCATCATATGGTATCAGCAGCCTTTGGTTTCCGCGGATTTGACCCCCCACCCATCCAATTTCGTCTCTAAAATTTTTCCCCAAAAATCCCCAAAAATAGCCCTAATTTGCCTTTGGACCGATCTGTGATTTGGTTGCGTTTTGAGTGGTTTTGGTCCATGGATTTGGTGTTGGAGTGCTTGATCTACTATCTCCCCAACTTTTAGCCCCCAATTCCATCGTTTCCCTTCGATTTGGTCAATTTGGTCGATTTTCGTGAAGAACAGAGAGAGAAACTGCGTCCCGGTTGAGAAATCCGGTCAACCGGGCTGCAGACCGGCCGGGCCAGCCCAGAACCCGGTCGACCGGCCGTGTGACCGGCCAGGCCGGTCCCAGGTCCGGTCCAACCGGCCCCTGGACCGGGCGCCACCCTTCCACCTCCACCGCCAACCACCGCCACTCCTCTCCTCCGCCGGCAAGCACCGCCATCATCTCCAACCACCGGCAAACACCACCGCGGCCCCAACAAACACCGCCGCATCCGCAAGAGCATCGACACCACCACCACCGGCATACCACCGCCACCACCGCCAAGCTACTTTGACCGTTTTCTTCCGCTAACTTGTGCTTGCTTGTTCCGGTTTGAGTGCCTTGTTTGTGAAACTAACCCGCAGCTCCGAAGCACGCGACGACATCCTCGGCACCCCGGACTTGCAACCGTACTCTTGACATCACCGCCTTCATCGCAAGTTGTGTGTTCCGACACCGCCTAACATCTAGGTATAACTTGCACCCCACCTTGTAACCCCTCTTCTTTTGCGATCTATCCTATCGAGCATTGCTTATCTAGTGTTGCGAGACATTGCACGTGGCCCCGATTGTGAGGTGTGTGTGTAGTGTGGAGTCAAGCTTCTAAGCAAAACTCGTGTGGCAAGATAGCAAGAGTGAGCTAACGCTAACATAGAGCGAGAAAAGAAAGAAAAGCACAAAAAGAGTGCAAGTAGCACCATACACCCATACATGCAAAAGTGTGCAAAGTGCCACCATAGATACAAAAGAGTGCAAGTGCCACCAAATACAAAAGAGAAAAAGCTTTTAAGCAAAAGAGAGATAAGAGAAGAGAGGCCACGTGTGAATCTTGTTGTCTCTTCCTTTGCAACCGAAGCTTTGATCTCTTCTTGTGTTAGTGTGACACCGAGCACCCTTGCTTAAGGGCTTCTTACACTTTTCCGCTCATTCCTTGGTCGCACTAACCCCGTTCATCTCGTGTGTGTGTTCCATATCTTTTCCGTGTTTATAGTGATCATCGCTTTGACATTTGAATTTTTGGATTTCCACCACTCTTGACAATACACTTGATCTTGGATTTGTCTTTTGGCTTTCCACAACACTCGCCTAACACCATATTTGCTAGCTTTTGCGTGTGGTTTTGCGTGTGTCCCCGATACACTTGATCTTACTTTTGACTTGGTGGATGGCCTCAATACTATCTTACCTTGGTAAGAGTGCGAGGTAGTCTCCTTCCACTAACATACACCATATAGATACCATCGTGCTAACATGGATAGCGAAGATGAAGATACGGAGGAGTACATGGAGCACTTCGAGGAAGATACCTCCTCAAGCACCGCGGATGTGGAGGAACATGTGGAGCTCTACTCCGACTATGGCTCCCCAAGCATCACCGACATCTCCGACATCGAGGAGCTCGACAACGACCATGGCTCCCCAAGCATCACCGACATCTCCGACATCGAGGAGCTCGACAACGACCATGGCTCCCCAAGCATCATCGACATGGACGACATGGTGGAGCACCACTTTGAGGACGACTTCGACGAGCTCTACATCGACAATGGCTCATCAAGCATGGACGACATGGTGGAGCAACGCCACGCCTACGACATCGACACCATGGCGGAGCCTCACCTAGTCACCTACTTGGCCAATGGAGCTACATATGAAGATAGAGGACCTCAACGATGGCACCATCATATGGATCATCAAGAGCGTCCCCAACATGATCGCCATCGACACACTTCTTCGAGCTCCACGAGGCGCCACCATGAGAGTGCTTATGCACATGATCATCTACGGCGAGTTCATCATATGGAGCATCAAGAGCGTCCTCATCATGATCGTCATCGACACTCGTCTACGAGCTCCACAAGGCGCCACCATGAGAGTGCTTATGCACAAGATCGTCGACTTCAAGTACACCATATGGAGCATCAAGAGCGCCCCCATCATGAGCGTCATCGACACTCTTCTCCAAGCTCCACAAGGCGCCGCAAGCAACATACGTCACCACATGAGCATCGCCGCCACAAGCCACTTCATGATCACCATCGACCAACATCTTCCACGAGTCTTCGACGACACCACTCAAGCCATGGTGATGATGCACGAAGACGAGAGCCTCGACATGAAGGCGACAAACACCATGATAGGGTGCCTACCACTCCAAGGATGGCAAGTGCTCATCACGCATACCTTCCTCATGAGGCGACTTCCACCTCTTGTGCCACCACCACAATGGCCCCTACCTTGTCACATGCCTATGGACTCCGATGCTACAAGTGCAAGCAACAAGGCCACCCTCCACGGGAATGTCCCAATCTCCTATGTGAGGTGTGCAAGGCCAAGGGTCATGTGGCATGGCAATGCACAACGCCAAGCGCCAAGAAGCTCTACTTCGACAAGCTACAAGCACAAGCCACCAAGAAGCCTTTAGCGCCCACACTTCAAGATGAAGATCGCCAAGGTGAACTCAAGGGCGAAGTTGAGCCGAGCCTAGCTCTCATCAACACCACGGCGCCACCGCTTGAGGATGACTTGGGAGGCGATGGAGTTGAGCATGGTGAGCATGGGATTCTCCCTTCACCTACGGAGGCGCATGGAGTTGAGATGGTTGAGCATGGGAACTTCCCTTCAACCAAGGAGGCGCATGGAGATGAGAAAGTCGAGCCTACTCCTATATGCTTGATTGATGAGTTGGTACCAATCCCATGTGAGAATGAGAGCCACTTAGCCCACTTGAGTGAGAATGATAGTGAGTTGAGTGACTTCCACCCCATATGTGAGTTTGAGTGCTTCCATTTGGAGGACATGAGTGATACACAAAGTGAGTTGCGAGAGGTAGATGATAGGTCCATGGAGGACACCGCATTTGTTAACACATTAACCTCTCCCTCGTTTGTGTCTTCTTATGTTGCACTAGGTTCCACGGAGGACGATTTCCCGATCATGGAGAAGATGTACATGGTGCATGAAGATGATGATATCTCACCATGCTTGCTCCAAGATGGACATGTCGACCACATGGATCCTCCTACTTCCACAACACCTACCTCAAATGAGTCGGCCTACAAAGGTAACAACATAGGTGTTGATGATGCCATGATCCCACTAGTGGACATGATGACTTATGAGTGCATGCATGATCTTGATGATCCATTTGCTACGTCACATGCTACTTTCACTTTCCCATGCGATACTTTGCTTGATAACATTGTTGATCATGTGGAAGTGAATGCTTGTGATACCATGACCATGCCATGCTATGAGAGCTTCAATTTTTCCACCATTGCTTGCAATATGTCGACCACTTGCTCTTTACCATGTATTGCTTGCAATGATAATGACAAGGATGACATTAGCTTCCGCATGCTTTGCCCCAAATGTTTACACTCTTCCATGATCCTTGCATCCAAGATTGCGAACAATTGCTCTTTCTTATGCTTGGTATGCGAGAATGCTTATTTCATTGTCCATGAGATGGCCCCCATAGCCTTCTCTATTTTTGATGATCATGAGTTACCACATGCCATGAATGCACCTTCTTGCCATATGCACCTTCTTGCCATATGCACCATCGCCATGCATTTCATACTATCTTGATTGACACTAATGGTGATGTGCACAAGTCATGGAACATCATGATGGATGATGTGTTCCTCTACCATGCACACACGCTCTTTGTTCTCTCTATTGTGTGTATAGGTACCCGCACGACAACTTCGACCGCTACGGAGCATGAGCTCACGAAACGCGCAATTGAGAGCTACCCCATCAAGGATCCAACCCATGGGAATCACACCAAAGAGTATGTTCCCACAAACCTTCACCCTCATGTGTTTCCGGTTTGCCTTGTCGAGTTTCCGGTTTGGGCCAATTCCTCGACATCCCTTTTGCCTCTTATGCAACATATCTTGACACATCTTGTTGGCACAATGGTTGTTGTATGTATTGATGTTATCATCATACACTCCGAGAATCTCAAGGACCATGTCATACATGTGAGAGACACCTTATGCATCTTGTGCCACATGTCACTCATAAAGTTGCTCTTCTTTGGATTTCTCATTTCATCTTTGGCATTTGCAATGGATTCTTTCACACTTGCGGACACTCATACTCGGCTTAAGCCAACCATACTCTCCCAAGTTCGAAGTCTCCATCGCTTTGCCATTGCACATAACAATTTTGCCCCAAATTTTGCCGCCGACACTTGCCTTTTGTTTGTTCCATTTGCTTGGGACAAGGCTACACCACACATTTTTGACACCATACAACTCTTACATGCACAAATTTTTGCCCTACCAAATTTTGGATACATCCACACTCTTTTGGTTCCCATTTTTGCCAAATGCCTCTTGGAGCTTTCCCTTCGCAAGTGGTTTTTCTCCAAGTTCTTCTTCGACCGCGACTACCCAACTCTACATGGGACAACCGTCATGGACTACCTCTTCGATGAGGAGGAACAAGAGTCGAGGACGACTCTTCCCCAAGGGGGAGATGATGTAGCCCCGGTCACCGACGTCGCTACACCATGGCCAAAGAGTTCCCCAAGTGGACCTTCAACCCTAACCCACGCTACACGCGTCAAGGTGAACTCCTTCCTCTCGATACTCGACCTCGTAGATACCTTGAATGGAATGCTACCTCATGTCGGCATGTTATATGTCATTAGGTGCAAGAGTCATCGAGGACCGGAGAGGAGGAACACCCATGGTGCAAGGAAGCGAGGGAAGGGAAGAGGAGCCATTCATCATGGTGCAAGGAAGAAGGAAGAAGAAGAAGAAGGAAGGAAGAATGAAGGAAGAAGGAAGGAAGAGGAAGAAGAAGCGGGAGGAGGAGGCCGGCCGGTCACGAGCCCGGTTGACCGGCCCCCGACCGGCCCACCCGGTCATAGGCCCGGTTGACCGGCCCCCGACCGGCCTGGCCGGTTTCGACCGGAATCTCCGCTTGTGCCATCCGGACGCAGTCCCGGGGCTTCGGAACGCCCCGCCCGGTCACCGTCCGGTCCAGAACCCGGTTTGGACCGGGTGGGCCGGTCACAGACCCGGTTTGACCTGGTCAAACCGGATTTCACGGGTTTGACCCCACCAACTTGTACCCGTTCGACCCGAGCTGCCTTGTATGCCTATATAAGCACCCCCGGTCGCCCCCTTACCTCTTTAGACAAGATTTAGGCTTAGATATGGATTTGAGCTTTGTCTCCCTAGGGTTTCATCCCCTTTGTATCAAGGCTACCCTTGTTGGATGATTGGATTTGTGAGTGTGAGATTCTAGTGCTACCCACTCTCTCTCCCACTCCTAGATTCATCTCCCTCACCGATCTCTCACTCCGGGATTCTACCGCGCGTCTCTCCCGGGTTGATTCTATTGGCGTGGTCCATCGAGCCACGGGGGTAAGTATCGATTGTATCGGGTTGGTGTGCGTGCGTGAGTTCTTCGTGTTCTTCGTGTTCATCGTGTTCCTCGCGCTCTCCCTCTCTCCCTCCTTGGATTTCGGGTCAACCGCAAGATCGGGCCACAAACGGGGTCTTAGACCTCATCATATGGTATCAGAGCCGGGTTCGATCTTGTACTTACTTGTATTATGCTCTCAAGAGCTCTCTTTGTCAACTCGTGCTCAATCGAGGTTGACATTGGCATTCTTGTACCTACACACACAATAGGCAAAGCAAAGAACGTGTGTGCATGGTATATGAACACATCATCCATCATGATGGTCCATTTCTTTTGCACATCACCATTAGCGTTAAGCAAAGCATTATAATAGATATGGTAAATATGCGGGGTAAACACATGAACATGCTCATCATGGATATAGGCAAATTCTCCAAAATTTGAGAGAGCTATGGGGGCAATCTCATTTACAAGCATGTTAACATTATGGCAAACCAAGCATTGGAAAGAGAAAGTATTCAACATTTTGGTTGCACTAATGGGAGAATATTGCAAGCATGTAGCACAAAACATGTTCAAGTTTGTATCATCTACCTCTCGCAACTCACTTTGTGTATCACTCATGTCCTCCAAATGGAAGCACTCAAACTCACATATGGGGTGGAAGTCACTCAACTCACTATCATTCTCACTCAAGTGGGCTAAGTGGCTCTCATTCTCACATGGGATTGGTACCAACTCATCAATCAAGCATATAGGAGTAGGCTCGACTTTCTCATCTCCATGCGCCTCCTTGGTTGAAGGGAAGTTCCCATGCTCAACCATCTCAACTCCATGCGCCTCCGTAGGTGAAGGGAGAATCCCATGCTCACCATGCTCAACTCCATCGCCTCCCAAGTCATCCTCAAGCGGTGGCGCCGTGGTGTTGATGAGAGCTAGGCTCGGCTCAACTTCGCCCTTGAGTTCACCTTGGCGATCTTCATCTTGAAGTGTGGGCGCTAAAGGCTTCTTGGTGGCTTGTGCTTGTAGCTTGTCGAAGTAGAGCTTCTTGGCGCTTGGCGTTGTGCATTGCCATGCCACATGACCCTTGGCCTTGCACACCTCACATAGGAGATTGGGACATTCCCGTGGAGGGTGGCCTTGTTGCTTGCACTTGTAGCATCGGAGTCCATAGGCATGTGACGAGGTAGGGGCCATTGTGGTGGTGGCACAAGAGGTGGAAGTCGCCTCATGAGGAAGGTATGCGTGATGTGCACTTGCCATCCTTGGAGTGGTAGGCACCCTATCATGGTGTTTGTCGCCTTCATGTCGAGGCTCTCGTCTTCGTGCTTCATCACCATGGCTTGAGTGGTGTCGTCGAAGACTCGTGGAAGATGTTGGTCGATGGTGATCATGAAGTGGCTTGTGGCGGCGATGCTCATGTGGTGACGTATGTCGATGTAGACCATGAGGTGGTAGTGGTCGACGACTATCATGAGATGGTGTGAGTCGATGACGGTCCTTGCCATGCCGAGATGATGGCTCATGCGACTTGGCATGTTGCTTGCGGCGCCTTGTGGAGCTTGGAGAAGAGTGTCGATGATGCTCATGATGGGGACGCTCTTGGTGCTCCATATGATGAACTCGCCGTAGATGATCATGTGCATAAGCACTCTCATGGTGGCGCCTCGTGGAGCTCGAAGAAGTGTGTCGATGGCGATCATGTTGGGGACGCTCTTGATGATCCATATGATGGTGCCATCGTTGAGGTCCTCTATCTTCATATGTAGCTCCATTGGCCAAGTAGGTGACTAGGTGAGGCTCCGCCATGGTGTCGATGTCGGAGGCGTGGCGTTGCTCCACCATGTCGTCCATGCTTGATGAGCCATTGTCGATGTAGAGCTCGTCGAAGTCGTCCTCAAAGTGGTGCTCCACCATGTCATCCATGCTTGAGGAGCCATTGTCGATGTAGAGCTCCTCGATGTCGGAGATGTCGGTGATGCTTGGGGAGCCATGGTCGTTGTCGAGCTCCTCGATGTCGGAGATGTCGGTGATGCTTGGGGAGCCATAGTCGGAGTAGAGCTCCACATGTTCCTCCACATCCGCGGTGCTTGAAGAGGTATCTTCCTCGAAGTGCTCCATGTACTCCTCCGTATCTTCATCTTCGCTATCCATGTTAGCACGATGGTATCTATATGGTGTATGTTAGTGGAAGGAGACTACCTCGCACTCTTACCAAGGTAAGATAGTATTGAGGCCATCCACCAAGTCAAAAGTAAGATCAAGTGTATCGGGGACACACGCAAAACCACACGCAAAAGCTAGCAAATATGGTGTTAGGCGAGTGTTGTGGAAAGCCAAAAGACAAATCCAAGATCAAGTGTATTGTCAAGAGTGGTGGAAATCCAAAAATTCAAATGTCAAAGCGATGATCACTATAAACACGGAAAAGATGTGGAACACACACACGAGATGAATGGGGTTAGTGCAACCAAAAGTGAGCAGAAAAGTGTAAGAAGCCCTTAAGCAAGGGTGCTCGGTGTCACACTAACACAAGAAGAGATCAAAGCTTCGGTTGCAAAGGAAGAGACAACAAGATTCACACGTAGCCTCTCTTCTCTTATCTCTCTTTTGCTTAAAAGCTTTTTCTCTTTTGTATTTGGTGGCACTTGCACTCTTTTGTATCTATGGTGGCACTTTGCACACTTTTGCATGTATGGGTGTATGGTGCTACTTGCACTCTTTTTGTGCTTTTCTTTCTTTTTCTCGCTCTATGTTAGCGTTAGCTCACTCTTGCTATCTTGCCACACGAGTTTTGCTTAGAAGCTTGACTCCACACTACACACACACCTCACAATCGGGGCCACGTGCAATGTCTCGCAACACTAGATAAGCAATGCTCGATAGGATAGATCGCAAAAGAAGAGGGGTTACAAGGTGGGGTGCAAGTTATACCTAGATGTTAGGCGGTGTCGGAACACACAACTTGCGATGAAGGCGGTGATGTCAAGAGTACGGTTGCAAGTCCGGGGTGCCGAGGATGTCGTCGCGTGCTTCGGAGCTGCGGGTTAGTTTCACAAACAAGGCACTCAAACCGGAACAAGCAAGCACAAGTTAGCGGAAGAAAACGGTCAAAGTAGCTTGGCGGTGGTGGCGGTGGTATGCCGGTGGTGGTGGTGTCGATGCTCTTGCGGATGCGGCGGTGTTTGTTGGGGCCGCGGTGGTGTTTGCCGGTGGTTGGAGATGATGGCGGTGCTTGCCGGCGGAGGAGAGGAGTGGCGGTGGTTGGCGGTGGAGGTGGAAGGGTGGCGCCCGGTCCGAGGGGCCGGTTGGACCGGACTCGGGACCGGCCTGGCCGGTCACACGGCCGGTCGACCGGGTTCGGGCTGGCCCGGCCGGTCCGCAGCCCGGTTGACCGGATTTCTCAACCGGGACGCGGTTTCTCTCTCTGTTCTTCACGAAAATCGACCAAATTGACCAAATCGGAGGGAAACGATGGAATTGGGGGCTAAAAGTTGGGGAGATAGTAGATCAAGCACTCCAACACCAAATCCATGGACCAAAACCACTCAAAACGCAACCAAATCACAGATCGGTCCAAAGGCAAATTAGGGCTATTTTTGGGGATTTTTGGGGAAAAATTTTAGAGACGAAATTGGATGGGTGGGGGGTCAAATCCGCGGAAACCAAAGGCTGCTGATACCATATGATGAGGTCTAAGACCCCGTTTGTGGCCCGATCTTGCGGTTGACCCGAAATCCAAGGAGGGAGAGAGGGAGAGCGCGAGGAACACGATGAACACGAAGAACACAAAGAACTCACGCACGCACACCAACCCGATACAATCGATACTTACCCCCGTGGCTCGATGGACCACGCCAATAGAATCAACCCGGGAGAGACGCGCGTAGAATCCCGGAGTGAGAGATCGGTGAGGGAGATGAATCTAGGAGTGGGAGAGAGAGTGGGTAGCACTAGAATCTCACACTCACAAATCCAATCATCCAACAAGGGTAGCCTTGATACAAAGGGGATGAAACCCTAGGGAGACAAAGCTCAAATCCATATCTAAGCCTAAATCTTGTCTAAAGAGGTAAGGGGGCGACCGGGGGTGCTTATATAGGCATACAAGGCAGCTCGGGTCGAACGGGTACAAGTTGGTGGGGTCAAACCCGTGAAATCCGGTTTGACCGGGTCAAACCGGGTGCTGTGACCGGCCCACCCGGTCCAAACCGGGTTACGGACCGGACGGTGACCGGGCGGGGCGTTCGAAGCCCGGGACTCGCGTCCGGATGGCACAAGCGGAGATTCCGGTCGAAACCGGCCAGGCCGGTCAGGGGGCCGGTCAACCGGGCCTATGACCGGGTGGGCCGGTCAGGGGGCCGGTCAACCGGGCCTGTGACCGGCCGGCCTCCCTCCTCCCGCTTCTTCTTCCTCTTCCTTCCTACTTCTTCTTCTTCCTTCTTCCTTGCACCATGATGAATGGCTCCTCTTCCCTTCCCTCGCTTCCTTGCACCATGGGTGTTCCTCCTCTCCGGTCCTCGATGACTCTTGCACCTAATGACATATAACATGCCGACATGAGGTAGCATTCCATTCAAGGTATCTACGAGGTCGAGTATCGAGAGGAAGGAGTTCACCTTGACGCGTGTAGCGTGGGTTAGGGTTGAAGGTCCACTTGGGGAACTCTTTGGCCATGGTGTAGCGACGTCGGTGAAAGGGGCTACAAGGGGTAGGGGAGGCAAGTTATACTATTGACGTTAGGCGGTGTCAAGCACACGAACTTGCGATGATGGTGATGACGATGGTGTCGAAGATGCACCGGAATCCGGGGTGCCAATGCCGTTGTCGCGGTGTTGATGTAGGCGCGAAAGCGGTTCTCACGGACCAAAGGCACTCCAAAACGGAAACCGAGCAAATTAAGTCAATGCCCGAAAATAACGAGCGGTCGAAAGTTGGGCTCCAAAAATCGTCAAAAATTAGAGATGGATTATGTGGAGTATTTGGGGGATGCTGTTAAAATTTGGAGTCAAACGGGCTCCGAAAAGTTGTCAAGATTTGGGGCAAAAGTTGAGCCAAAACTGGATCAAAACTGTGTAAAAACTGTGCACACAATTTTCAGAGCGGTAGTACCGGGAGTGATACCGGAAGAGGTACCGGTCAAATATAGAAACTATACTGTAAGCAAAAACGATTCGCCGGTAGTACTAGCGGTAGCGGGTCCGGTAGTACCGGTTGGCCTCGAGCGGCAGTGCCGGGCAAGGGCGGGCGGTAGTACCGCTGAAATTGATGTTGGAATTTCTTGCGCAGAACTGGGAAGTGGTCTGGGAATCTTGCGAAATCCTTGCGCGAGCGTGGGCTGGTGCTGGTGTGAGATACGAGGCAAGCTGGAACGTGGGTGGTGAATGGTGGTGAACGCAGGCGCTTGGAGATGTGCTGTGCGCGCGGCAGTAGGCACGGCTGGGTCGAGCTGGAGGTGGGGTGCGCGCGTAGGAGAAGGGCGGCCGGCGTGGTGGAGCTGCGGGCGAGCGGGTGTGTTGGCCGGCCAGGGAAATAACGCGCGGCCGGCGGGAGCTGGAGACGCGCGTGGCGCCTGTGCGTGCTGCTGCGGACGCGAGCGGACCAGGGGAGCTGGCGGCGTGGTGTTTGGCTGCAGATGAAGAGGCGCGCGCGTGAAGGCAGGGAGCAGACGGCCGGCGCGGGGATTGGCTGGCAAGGGGCGGGCGTGAGCGTGAGCAGCCTGGGGCGGCGATGGTGCTGAGCGGCTGGAGCAGGGGGCGGGGCGCCACGCGGTGGAGGCGATTGCTGGAGGCTTGGCCGCACGTGGCCAGCGAGCTGAGCGGAGGAGTGCTGGGCGGCAAGGAGAGGGACGGCCTGGGGCGTTGACCCGCGACGCAGAGTTGGAGCGAGGGTGGTACTGCAGGGGACGGGCGGAGCTGGTGCTTGCGGCGAGCGCGCGCGTGGAGGCAGGCGACCTAGGCGAGCGATGCGGATGGATGGCGCGGCAGGAGGTCAACGCGCGTGGAGCGGGTCGATCGATCTCTGGACGAGCGGAAGGGAACACGAAGAACAACTCGTGTTCTTCACGGAAAGGAGCCAAAATTGCTCAGATTCACACGAAATTGGACGGAATTGATGGGGGAAAAGTGGGGAAAAGATAGATCAGCACCAACAACATGAAATCAGTGGACCAAAACCACAAAAAACTCAACAAATCCAGAGATCAATTTTCGAGCTATTTTTTGGGGCAATTTTTTGGGAAATTTTTTGGCGAAATTGGAGAGATTCGATGGTCAAATTCGTGGCAACCTTTGCTCTAATACCATATGATGCGGCCTAAGGTCACGTGGGTTGCCCGATCTCACGAATTGACCGAGGGAAAGGCGGGGGAGAGGAAGAACACGAAGAACACGGCGAAGAACACGATGAACACACGCAAACACACACCAACCCGATACAATTCGGTTTACTCCCGATAGCCCGAACCACTATCCCGATAGAATCTCTCAAGAGAGAGACACGCGGTAGAATCCCCGAGAGGAAGATCGGTATACGATCGGTAGAATCACACGAGTGAGAGACCGGTGGTTGAATCACGAGTGTGAGAGACTAATCATATAAGGAGTGCCTTGTACAATAGATTTGAGTAAATCTAAGGAGGGGTTTCCCTAATCCCAAAGGGATGGTGGAGGCATGAGCCTAATTCTCTCAAGTTCATTCCTTACCTAATGAAGGGGAGGTGGGAGCCTATATATAGGGAGCCACCAAAGGAAGGGTAGTTTAGGCATACAAAGGGATAAAGGGTTCAGATTTGATGCTCTTTGCGGTGGGGCGTCGGGGCCAGCACATGTAGGGCGATAGGGCCGGCGCAGGTAGGGCGGCGGTGCCGTCGTCCTCGAGTGTAGTGGCGGTGCGGCGGTGCCGGTCTTCTCGGCGCGTCTCCTTATCCTCGACGTTCTCTTCCATGCTTCCGCGACCTCGGCCTTGAGTCCTCGAGCCTCCATGGTGTCGTCCACTTCCTCCGTACTTGGCGATGTGTTCCTATCATGGTCATATGAAGGAGGATGAAGTAGCATACCATTCATGAGAGACAATTGTAGGCACGCATAAAGGAGAAGATTCACCTTTGCGTGACGTGTCGGCGTTGACGCACATGATGCGGTGGAGACCGAAGGTCGCCCCGTATCATCTCCCCCACTTGAAAAAGAGTCGTCCTCGACGATGAGTCTTCGTGAACGTGTAGAGGAGGTAGATGACACCAACGCTTGAATGTCCCTTCCTTTGTCAAGAGCCCTATGAATAGCACAAGAAAAGCAAAGGAGCAATCAAAGCGTAGCCAAAGTTCAATGGATTTAGGAAGAGGGCGCAAGTAGAAGGAGGTCACCTTATCAAAGTGTCGGTGTGCTCTCATTGAGAGGTATTGTGTAGTGGAAGTGTGCGGGCAAAACCACTCATTGGAGCTCACGTGTATCATGCTCTCAAGAGCTCTTTTTGTCAACTCGTGCTCAATCGAGGTTGACATTGGAGTGTGGGTACCTACACACATGTTAGACAACAAGAACAATGTGTGCGCATGGTATATGAACACATCATCCATCATGATGCGCCATTTCTTTTGCACATCACCATTAGCGGTAAGCAAGATATTATAGTACACATGGTGAATATGCGGGGAAAACTTAGGAACATGCTCAACATGGATAGGTGCAAAGTCTCCAAAAGGTGAGAGAGCTATGGGGGCAATCTCATTCACAAGCATATGAACATCATTGCAAACCAAGCATTGGAAAGAGAAAGTATTCAACATTTTGGTTGCACTAATGGGAGAATATTGCAAGCATGTAGCACAAAACATTTTCAAAATTTCATCATTGTTGTTGACCAACCTAGGGAAAGAGCAATTGTTCATCAAGGTTGTCACAACACAAGCATTATCATTTTCATTGCAAGCAATACATGGGAAAGAGCAATTGTTCGACATATTGCAAGCAATAGGAGAGAAAGTGAAACTCTCATAGCATGGCATGGACATATTATCATAAGCAACTAATTCCACATGATCAACAATGTTGGCACAAGTATCACAAGGGAGAGTGAAAGAAGCATATGACATAGCAATTGTATCATCCAACTCATGCAAGCACTCACAAATCATCATGTCCACTAGTGGGATCATGGCATCATCAACACCCATATAGGTACCTTTGTAGTCCCACTCATATGAGGTAGGTGTTGTGGAAGGGGTGGGCTCGATGTGGCCTCCATGTTCATCTTCAATCAAGCATGGTGTGATATCATCATCTTCATGCACCATGTACATCTTTTCCATGATCGGCGTCTCATCATCCATGGCACCTAGTGAGACACAAGAAAACACACTAGAGGTAGAGGGTAAGATGTTAGAATTGAAAATGTCCTCACATGACCTATCAACTACCACTCTCATCTCACTTGGTGTATCACTCATGCTCTCGAAGTGGAGGCACTCATCAAACTCACATATAGTGGAGTCACTCATCTCACATATAGTGGAGTCGCTCATCTCACATATAGTGGAGTCGCTCATCTCACATATAGTGGAGTCCCTCATCTCCATGGCAATGGCGTCGTCGATGTCCGAGCAACCTAGCAAAGAGGAAGACAACACAAGCGGAGAAGAGGTTAAGTTGTTAGAAATCGAAACATCCTCACTCGACTCATGGTGTGTATCACTCTTGCTCTCAAG
The DNA here is from genome assembly GCF_022539505.1 of Lolium rigidum. Classification (NCBI taxonomy): domain Eukaryota; kingdom Viridiplantae; phylum Streptophyta; class Magnoliopsida; order Poales; family Poaceae; genus Lolium; species Lolium rigidum. Next base: position 79,960,580 of record NC_061510.1, read on the forward strand.
GTGTTTGAAGTATGCGTTGCACTCGGCTTTATCTTGGAGGGTCATTTTGGCCTCTCGAGCATCTAGCTCGGCGAAGTATGCTCTCATCTCGGCTTGCTCTTGTGGGGTCATCATGTATATCACTCACTAGGTAAGGTGTATGTGTATGTGGTGGAAGGAAAGCTACACAAATATCCCACCTTTCAAGAAAGTATCGGAAAAATGGTTCAAGTCAAGAGCAAAGCCAAAATGTATCGGGGTTACTCACACACACACTCAAAGCACACGCAAAAGGCTAAGAAACACTATATGTGGTGGGTAAGGGGTGGATAGCAAACGAAAAAGATCAACGGAAAAGTCTATTGTCAAATGTGGGTAAGATCCAAAGTCAAATGTCAAAAGTGGTGATCTATGTCAAGGAAACACGGAAACACACACAACGGAGAACAATGGGGTTAGCGCGACCAAGGAAGTGAGCAAGTGACAAAGATGGTCCTAACGAAGACTATATGCTCGATGTCACGCCAACACAAGAGAGACCAGTAGCTTGGTTGCACAAGAAAGAAGCAACAAGATTTGCACAAATGCCACTCTTCTCTTTTCTCTCTTAGTGCTCACAAGCTTTGCACTTCTCGGTATCGGTGGACACACACTCTTTTCTATTTCTTTTTTTTTCTTTTCTTTTTCTTTTCACTTTTTTTTTGTCTCTATGCTTAGAAGCTTTTTTTTTCTCTATGTATGTATATCACTTTTCTTCTTTTGTGTATCTTTCACACCGAGCTTGCTTCGGAGCTTCGCTCAACACAACGCACACACACAAACCCTCTCACGGTCGTGACACTTGTGCAATGCTTCGCAACACTCGGAAAGCCACTCTCAATGGGATAGATACGCAAAGGAAGAAACGGGGCTACAAGGGGTGAGGGGTGCAAGTTATACCTAGATGAAAAGGTTAGGCGGTGTCAAGCACACGAACTTGCGATGATGGCGACGATGGTGTCGTAGTTGCGCCGGAGTCCGGGGTGCCGAAGGTGTCGCCGCGGTGTTGATGTAGACGCGGAAGCTCGAAAGACAATCCTTGCACTCCAAAACGGAAACCGAGCAAATTAAGTCAATGCCCGAAAAGTTGGGTCAAAACGAGCGGTCAAAAAATATGTTCCAAAAATCGTCAAAAATTAGGGATGGGCTATATGGAGTATTTGGGGGATGCTGTTAAAATTTGGAGTCAAACGGGCTCCGGAAAGTTGTCAAAATTTGGGGCAAAAAGTGGAGCCAAAATTGGACGAAACTGGGTCAAATCGGTCCAGATCCCGGTCAAACCGGATTTCTGGCCGGACCACCCGGTTTGAACCGGATGCTGGACCGAAAGAGCCCCTGGACTGGGCCGGATGGCACCGGTCAGGGATCCGGTTTCGACCGGGTCGTCCCGCGTGACGCCCGGTTTGCTCCGGTCCGAGCTGCTTTTGCGCCAAGTGGAGCGGAGCTGGATTGGAAACTGGGGAATGGCTGATTTCGTGCGCTAGTGGAGGAAATGGATTGGCTGCTCGGGCTGCTGGTGGCTTGGCTTGGATGCTGCGCGCGCGAGATGTGGCTTGGGCGCTTGGCCGAGCAGGAAAACGAACGCGGCGGATGGACCTCGAGCTGGGGCGGAGCTTGCCGTGGTGGCTGAGCGGGGCGCTCGGGGAGGCGGCTTGCTGCCGCTGGGCGGCTGATGCGGGCGGCGTTGGTGCTGGCGCTTGCGCGAGGTGGGCCAGGCGGCCTGGTGGAGTAGCGCAGCGAGCGGAAAGAGGCAGGGGCCTGGCGGCGCGGACGAGCCAAGGGCGAGCGGCGGCGCGGCTCGTCGGATGCGGAAGGGCGAGGCGGTCGCGGTCGTCGGCAGCGTAGCTACTGGGCGGCCAGGTGGGAGCAGGGGAGCGGCGGCTGCGCGTGATGGTGGAGCTGCGCTGTCGGACGAGCATGGGACGAAGCTGTTCTTGAGCAGGATGAACACGGGCGGACAAAAATCGCTCAGATCCGCACGATATTGGACGAATTTGAAGGAAAAATGATGGGGAAAACGTAGATCAGCACTAACAACATCAAATCCATGGATCAAAACCACAAAAAACGCAACAAATCCGGAGATCAATTTTCGAGCTATTTTTTGGGGCAAAATTTTGAGAAATTTTTTGGGCGAAATTGGAGAAATTGGAGGGTCAAATTCGTGGCAACCTTTGCTCTGATACCATATGATGAGGTCTAAGACCCCTTTTGTGGCCCGATCTTGCGGTTGACCCGAAATCCAAGGAGGGAGAGAGGGAGAACGCGAAGAACACGATGAACACGAAGAACACGAAGAACTCAAGCACGCACGCCAACCCGATACAATCGATACTTACCCTCGTGGCTCGATGGACCACGCCAATAGAATCACCACGGGAGAGACTCGAGGTAGAATCCCGGAGTGAGAGATCGGTGTTGGGGACGGAGACCGGTGAGGAGAGAGAGTGGAGCACACTAGAATCTCACTCACATAGATCCAATCATCCAACATGGGGTGCCTTGATACAAAGGGGATGAAACCCTAGGGAGACAAAGCTCATCTTCATACATAAGCCTAAATCTTGTCTAAAGAGGTAAGGGGGCGACCGGGGGTGCTTATATAGGCATACAAGGCAGCTCGGGTCGAACGGGTACAAGTTGGTGGGGTCAAACCCGTGAAATCCGGTTTGACCGGGTCAAACCGGGTGCCGTGACCGGCCCACCCGGTCCAAACCGGGTTCCGGACCGGACGGTGACCGGGCGGGGCGTTCGAAGCCCGGGACTGCGTCCGGATGGCACAAGCGGAGATTCGGTCGAAACCGGCCGGGCCGGTCGGGGGCCGGTCAACCGGGCCTATGACCGGGTGGGCCGGTCAGGGGGCCGGTCAACCGGGCCTGTGACCGGCCGGCCTCCCTCCTCCCGCTTCTTCTTCCTCTTCCTTCCTTCTTCCTTCATTCTTCCTTCCTTCTTCTTCTTCTTCCTTCTTCCTTGCACCATGATGAATGGCTCTTCTTCCCTTCCCTCGCTTCCTTGCACCATGGGTGTTCCTCCTCTCCGGTCCTCGATGACTCTTGCACCTAATGACATATAACATGCCGACATGAGGTAGCATTCCATTCAAGGTATCTACGAGGTCGAGTATCGAGAGGAAGGAGTTCACCTTGACGCGTGTAGCGTGGGTTAGGGTTGAAGGTCCACTTGGGGAACTCTTTGGCCATGGTGTAGCGACGTCGGTGACCGGGGCTACATCATCTCCCCCTTGGGGAAGAGTCGTCCTCGACTCTTGTTCCTCCTCATCGAAGAGGTAGTCCATGACGGTTTTCCCATGTAGAGTTGGGTAGTCGCGGTCGAAGAAGAACTTGGAGAAAAACCACTTGCGAAGGGAAAGCTCCCAGAGGTATTTGGCAAAAATGGGAACCAAAAGAGTGTGGATGTATCCAAAATTTGGTAGGGCAAAAATTTGTGCATGTAAGAGTTGTATGGTGTCAAAAATGTGTGGTGTAGCCTTGTCCCAAGCAAATGGAACAAACAAAAGGCAAGTGTCGGCGGCAAAATTTGGGGCAAAATTGTTATGTGCAATGGCAAAGCGATGGAGACTTCGAACTTGGGAGAGTATGGTTGGCTTAAGCCGAGTATGAGTGTCCGCAAGTGTGAAAGAATCCATTGCAAATGCCAAAGATGAAATGAGAAATCCAAAGAAGAGCAACTTTATGAGTGACATGTGGCACAAGATGCATAAGGTGTCTCTCACATGTATGACATGGTCCTTGAGATTCTCGGAGTGTATGATGATAACATCAATACATACAACAACCATTGTGCCAACAAGATGTGTCAAGATATGTTGCATAAGAGGCAAAAGGGATGTCGAGGAATTGGCCCAAACCGGAAACTCGACAAGGCAAACCGGAAACACATGAGGGTGAAGGTTTGTGGGAACATACTCTTTGGTGTGATTCCCATGGGTTGGATCCTTGATGGGGTAGCTCTCAATTGCGCGTTTCGTGAGCTCATGCTCCGTAGCGGTGGAAGTTGTCGTGCGGGTACCTATACACACAATAGAGAGAACAAAGAGCGTGTGTGCATGGTAGAGGAACACATCATCCATCATGATGTTCCATGACTTGTGCACATCACCATTAGTGTCAATCAAGATAGTATGAAATGCATGGCGATGGTGCATACGGCAAGAAGGTGCCTTCATGGCATGTGGTAACTCATGATCATCAAGAATAGAGAAGGCTATGGGGGCCATCTCATGGACAATGAAATAAGCATTTTTGCATACCAAGCATAAGAAAGAGCAATTGTTCACAATCTTGGATGCAAGGATCATGGAGTAGTGCAAACATTTTGGGCAAAGCAAGTTCAACATGTTATCATTGTTGTCGACAACCCTATGTAAAGAGCAAGTGTTCATCAAGGGTGTCACAACACTAGCATGATCATAATCATTATCATTGCAAGCAAGCGGGGAAAATGTGAAGCTCTCATAGCATGGCATGGTCATGTTATCACAAACATTCACTTCCACATGATCAACAATGTTATCAAGCAAAGTATCGCATGGGAAAATGAAAGTAGCATGTGACGTAGCAAATGTATCATCAAGATCATGCATGCACTCATAAGTCATCATGTCCACTAGTGGGATCATGGCATCATCAACACCTATGTTGTTACCTTTGTAGACCTCATCATATGGTATCAGCAGCCTTTGGTTTCCGCGGATTTGACCCCCCACCCATCCAATTTCGTCTCTAAAATTTTTCCCCAAAAATCCCCAAAAATAGCCCTAATTTTCCTTTGGACCGATCTGTGATTTGGTTGCGTTTTGAGTGGTTTTGGTCCATGGATTTGGTGTTGGAGTGCTTGATCTACTATCTCCCCAAATTTTAGCCCCCAATTCCATCGTTTCCCCTCCGATTTGGTCGTTTTGGCTTGGTTTTCGTGAAGAACAGGAGAGAGAAACTGCGTCCCAGTTGAGAATCCGGTCAACCGGGCTGCAGACCGGCCGGGCCAGCCCAGAACCCGGTCGACCGGCCGTGTGACCGGCCAGGCCGGTCCCAGGTCCGGCCCAACCGGCCCCCGGACCGGGCGCCACCCCTCCACCTCCACCGCCGACCACCGCCACTCCTCTCCTCCGCCGGCAAGCACCGCCATCATCCCCAACCACCGGCAAACACCACCGCGGCCCCAACAAACACCGCCGCATCCGCAAGAGCATCGACACCACCACCACCGGCTTACCACCGCCACCACCGCCAAGCTACTTTGACCGTTTTCTTCCGCTAACTTGTGTTTGCTTGTTCCGGTTTGAGTGCCTTGTTTGTGAAACTAACACGCAGCTCCGAAGCAAGCGACGACATCCGAGGCACCCGGACTTGCAACCGTACTCTTGACATCACCACCTTCATCGCAAGTTGTGTGTTCCGACACCGCCTAACATCTAGGTATAACTTGCACCCCACCTTGTAACCCCTCTTCTTTTGCGATCTATCCTATCGAGCATTGCTTATTGAGTGTTGCGAGACATTGCACGTGGCCCCGATTGTGAGGTGTGTGTGTAGTGTGGAGTCAAGCTTCTAAGCAAAACTCGTGTGGCAAGATAGCAAGAGCGAGCTAACGCTAACATAGGGCGAGAAAAAGCCGCTTGTATCAAACACACACCAACCCGATACAATTCCGGTTTACTCCCGATAGCCCGAACCACTATCCCGATAGAATCTCTCAAGGGAGAGACACGCGGTAGAATCCCCGAGAGGAAGATCGGTATACGATCGGTGGAATCACACGAGTGAGAGACCGGTGGTAGAATCACAAGTGTGAGAGACTAATCATATAAGGAGTGCCTTGTACAATAGATTTGCATAATCTAAGGAGGGGTTTCCCTAATCCCACGGGGATGGTGGAGGCATGAGCCTAGGTTCTCTCAAGTTCAACTCTTACCTAATGAAGGGGGAGGTGGGAGCCTATATATAGGGAGCCACTAAGGAGGGGTAGTTTAGGCATACAAGGGGATACATGGGCCTTGGCCCGAATTGACTTGTGGCAGTCGCCTTCTCTCCTAGGCGATCAGACGCTCTTCTTCCTTCTTCTCTTCCATGCCTCCGTGACCTCGGCCTTGAGTGTGGTTCTTGTCGTTGAAGCACATGATGAAGCGAAGACCATAGGTCGGGCTACATCAAATTATCTTTCTTAGTAACTTTATTAACTTTTCGAAAATCAATGCACATTCTATACCCTACAACTACTCTTTGAGGGATGAGCTCATCATTATCATTAGGCACAACAGTCATTCCTCCTTTCTTGGGAACGCAATGCACAGGACTAACCCATCTACTATCAGCAATAGGATATATAATACCAACTTCAAGAAGTTTTAATACCTCATTTCCTTACCACCTCCTTCATCTTCGGAATTAGACGACGCTGATGTTCAACAACGGGCTTTGCATCATCTTCCATATTAATAGCATGTTGGCAAATAGAAGGAGAAATCCCCTTCAAATCATCAAGAGTGTAGCCAATAGCTCCTCGGTGTTTCTTCAGTATTTCCAATAACCTTTCTTCCTCAATCTCTCGAAAGCTTAGAACTAATAATAACAGGATATATTTTCTTATCATCAATATGAGCATATTTAAGATTATCGGGCAAAGGCTTTAAATCAAAAACAGGATCTTCCTTTGGTGGCGGTGTTGTACCCAAATCTTCCACCGGTAAATCATGCTTGAGAATAGGTTGGCGAAGAAAAATTTCCTCAAGCTCATCTATTTCTTTCCTAAAAACTTCACTCTCTCTATTCTCCAAATGTTGCTGCAAAGGATTATTAGGAACAAGAACAATAGATGCACACTGCTCCATTTTAAAATCATCACTAGGCAAATCAGCTTTATAAGGAGATTTGGTAAATTTAGAGAAGTTAAACTCATAAGATTCACCAGCAAATTTAGTCAAAATTTTCTCTTTCTTGCAATCTATAATAGCTCCACAAGTATTTAGAAAAGGTCTACCAAAAATGATAGGACAATAATCACTAGCAGCAGAACCAAGTACCAAAAAGTCAGCAGGATATTTAATCTTACCACATAGAACTTCCACATCTCGAACAATACCAATTGGAGAAATAGTTTCTCTATTAGCCAGCGGAATAACCACATCAATATCTTCAAGTTCACAAGAATCAATTTCGTGCATAATCTCCGTGTAAAGCTCATAAGGAATAGCACTAACACTTGCACCAATATCACATAAACCATAATAGCAATGATCACCAATTCTAACAGATAGCATAGGAACACTAACTTGTTTGGGTTTATTAGGATGTGAAACAATATTAGAAGCATCTTCACGAGAAAATAATATGACCATCCTCCACATTTTCGAGTCACAAGATCTTTAACTATTGCAACAGCGAGGTTCAACTTTTATTTGTTCTTCGGGTTCTTTAGGTTTCTTTTCACTTTTATGAACCGCACTATTTATAACGAGTACTCCTTCATTTTAGCAGGGAAAGGAGTTTTTTCAATATAAGCTTCGGGAATAACATGATCGGCAGTTTCAACTACAACGCATTTATTAATAGATGAATCAATTTTATCTTTATACGGTTCATGATACTTATCAAAATTCTTCTTAGGCAATTCATAATGAGAGGCAAAAGCTTTATAAAGATTTACAGCAACTTGAGAATCAAGACCATATGTAGCACTCATATTACGAAATTTATCAGTATCCATAAAAGCTTCAATGCATTTATAATCATAAATTATACCTGATTCTCTATCCTTGTCGTTCTCCCAACCTTCGGTATTTTCTTGGATCCGATCAAGAAGGTCCCTTTTAAACTCTTCTTTGTTGCGTGTAAATGATCCAGAACAAGAAGTATCCAGCAAGGTCTTGTCTTGAAAAGAAAGTCTTGCATAGAAATTATCAATAATAACATTACCAGGAAGCTCATGAATGGGGCATTTGAGCATTAAAGACTTCAATCTCCCCCAAGCTTGGGCAATACTTTCTCCATCATGAGGCCAGAAATTATATATGCGGTTACGATCTTTGTGAATTTCACTTGGAGGATAAAATTTGGAATAAAATAAAGGCACAATGTCCTCCCAATCAAGAGAATCACCATTCTTCAGCAATTTATACCAATGCGCCGCTTTACCAGACAGCGATATAGAGAATAGTTTCTTTCTAACTTCATTCATAGCAATACCTGCACATTTGAATAACCCGCATAATTCATGCAAAAACAGTAAATGATCACCGGGATGGACAGTTCCATCCCCTTCATAGCGGTTATCCATAACACGTTCAATAATTTTCATAGGTATTTTATATGGTATTACTTCCTCACCTGGCGCCTCATCCACTACCGTTGCGGTAGTAGTAGATTTCCCAAATAGAAATTGAAGAGAAGATCTCTCCATAATGACTTATAGCAGACGAGCGAGAAATAAAATCAGCACAAACGAGTAAAGGTTTTCCTTACCGATTCCACTTACCAATAGCGCTTCACTCCCCGCAACGGCGCCGAGAAAATAGTCTTGATGACCCACAAGTATAGGGGGTGTATCGTAGTATCTTCGATAAGTAAGAATGTCGATCCCAACGAGGAGCGAGAAGGTGTTGACAAGCGGTTTCGATGAAGGATTCACTGTAAATGCTCACAGACAAATATTCAGGGGGTTTTGATGTAACAGATGAATAAAGTACAAGTAAGTAAAATGCGAGAGAAATAATTGCAGCAAGTGGCCCAATCCTTTTTAGCACAAAGGACAAGCCGGTTTGTTTACTTATAATGATCAAACGTTCTCGAGGACACATGGGATTTTAGTCTAGTGCTTTCGCTACATACAGCTGATTAATCTTCATTGTTTTGATAAGTGTTGTGTGGGTGAACCTATGCTAATGTACCGCCCTTCCTAGGACTAATACATACAGCTGATTATACCCCTTGCAAGCATCCGCAACTACAAGAAAGTAATTAAGATAAATCTAACCACAGCCTTAAACTACGAGATCCTGCGATCCCTCCCGCATCGATATACCAACGGGGGCTCGGGTTTCGTCACTCCGGCAACCCCGCAATTGGCAAACGAGTACAAGATGTATTCCCCTAGGCCCATAAATGGTGAAGTATCGTGTAGTCGACGTTCACACGACACCACTAGAAGAATGACACCACAACTTAAATATCATAACATTGAATATTACTCAACCATAATTCACTACTAACATTTAGACTTCACCCATGTCCTCAAGAACTAAACGAACTACTCACGAGACATCATATGGAACATGATCAGAGGTGATATGATGATGAATAACAATCTGAACATAAACCTTGGTTCAACGGTTTCACTCAATAGCATCAATAACAAGTAGAAATCAACACCGGGAGAGTTTCCCCTATCAAACAATCAAGATCAAACCCAAATTGCTACAGCGGTGACGAGGTGCTGCGGTGGAGATGGCGGTGATGATGATGAAGATGATGGTGATGGTGATGGAGATGATGTCCAGCTCGATGGCGGTGACGATGGCGTCGATTTCCCCCTCCGGGAGGGAATTTCCCCGGCGGATTCCTGCCCGCCGGGAGAGCTCTTTCTCTCTCGGTGTTCTCCGCCCCGCGAGGCGGCTGTGTCTCTTCGCGACGTACCCTGCGGAGCTTAGGTTTTCGGGACGAAGGGTTTCGCGAAGAAAAGGAGGCCAAAGGGGCCGTGGGGCCCCCTCACCACCAGGTGGCGCGGCCGAGCCATGGGCCGCGCCGCCCTATGGTGTGGGCCCACCTTGGGTCCAGGCTGGCTCCCTCTTCGGCTTCCTTCGTCATCTGGAAAAATAGGATTTTTGGTATAATTTCCTTCCACAGTTGATCTTCCTAAATATTGCATCCTGACGGTGCTTTTTCCAGCAGAATCCTGGCTCCGGTGCGCGATCTCCAAATAATCATGAAATATGCAAAATAGATGAAATAACATAAGTATTGTGTCCCAATATGAAATATATCAATGAATAACAGCAAATTATGATATAAAATAGTGATGCAAATTGGACGTATCAGCGACCAAAGTCTTAGTTCCGTCAGATCCTCGACGCTATCACTCATCAGAGCTGCGTATTCTTCCGTTGTTAAGTCATTCTGAAACGTGACACGTCTCGACCCAGCTGTGATCTCCCAGGGCAACACGGCTTCTTGTCCATAGACCGAGATGGTATGGCGAGGTTTTTATCGCTCCATGACATGACATGCGATAAGCCCACAAAGCCTCTGACAAAACCTCGTGCCAACGTCTAGGGTGCTCGTCGACTTTCCTCTTAATCATCTTGATAAGGCTCTGGTTGGACGCTTCAGCTTGCCCATTTGCTTGAGCATAGTATGAGGACGATCGGATCTACTTAATCCCCATGTCCTCGCAGAACTCTCTAAACTCGCGAGAAACGAAAACCGAACCTCCATCGGTCGTGATAGTCTGGGGAATCCCAAATCTGTGAATGACATGCTCCTTCACAAAATTAATAACATCGGCCGATGCTACTGACTTCATAGGAACGGCCTCCACCCACTTAGTAAAATAATCTGTGATGGCCAAAATCCACACATGGCCTTTGCTCGATGGAGGATTGATTTTGCCGATCATATCCATACCCCAACCTCGAAACGGCCAAGGCTTGATGATGGGGTTCATTGCTGACGCAGGTGCCATCTGAATTTTCCCAAACTTCGACATGCTTGACACCCTTTATAGTAATTAAAACAATCCTCCAGCATGGTGGGCCAATAAAACCCCGATCGCCTGATCAACCATTTCATCTTATGAGCCGACTGATGAGTTCCACAGGCGCCTTCGTGTACCTCGTGTAAGAGCCGATTTGACTCGGCTGGCCCCAAACACCTGAGAAGTAATCCTTCCAAAGTCCTGTAGAACATGTCATCCCCAATAAGGACATACTTCATGGCCTTGTACCTTATCCGTTTAGGTGCCCCCCCGAGCCGAATCTTTCAAGTAATTGAAGATATCGGCTCTCCAATCATCCGGCTCCATGAACTGTACCTGGACATCGGCTCCATCTACTATGTCCTTGTAGCCTGACACCATCTGTGCGAGATCGTTCGCTTCGATATTCTGCGACCTCGGGACCCAATTGAAGTTTATGTACCTAAATTGTGCCATCAGCTCACGGCATTGCATCCATAATGGGAAGAGCGATTCGCTCTCACATTTATATTCGTCCGTGAGCTGGCAAATCACCAACTTTGAGTCTCCAAAAAGTTCCATCGCTTCGCCCCGGCTTCAATAAGCAACTCCATCCCCTTACGTATTGCTTCATACTCGGCGACATTGTTGGTGCAAGAGGTAGATAGCCTGATGGAGAAGGAGTAGGTTGCCCCCCGGGGCGACACGAGTAGAATGCCGATGCCGCAACCATCATCACAAACCGATCCATCGAAAAACATGGCCCATGCACGTACAGACAGTGCTGCTATATCAGTGTTGATTCGTTCAGCAATAAGATCGGCCAACGCCTGTCCTTTGACTTCTTTCGCAGGTTGATACCGGAGATCAAATTCCGATAATGCAAACATCCACTTACCGAGTCGGCCTTTCAACACAGGAGCCGACAACATGTGTTTGACGACGTCTGATTTGCATATGATGACGATTTATGCCGTCAGAAAGACGTGACGAAGCTTGGTGCAGGTAAAAAATAGGCAGAGGCACAACTTCTCGATCTCAGGGTACCTAGTTTCTGCATCCAACATTCTTCTGCTGAGGTAGAAAGCGACTCTTTCCAGACCGTCATAGACTTGCACCACCACTGAGGCGATGGAAGTGTCAGCTACTGACAGGTAAATATAGAATGGCCTGTCTTGCTGGGGTGGAACCAACACGGGTGGCTTCGTTAGATATTCTTTAATCTCATCAAACGCTCGCTGCTGCTCTGCCCCCCAATGAAACTCCTCATCAGGTTTGATTTTTACTAACCCCATGAACGGCTCAATTCGCCCTGACAGATTAGAGATGAATCTTCTGACGAAGTTGATTTTGCCGATGAGACATTGGAGTTCCTTTTTCGTGGTAGGCGGCTTCATTGTTCGTACTGCCTCTTGACTTTTCAGGCCGATCTCAATTCCACGTTCATGAACCAAGAAGCCCAGGAATTGACCGGCCGTCACACCAAAAGCACACTTCTTTGGATTCATTCTTAGTCCGAACTTTCTAGTTCGGTCCAGGATGCGTCGCAAATCCTCCAAGTGTCCCTCCACTGAGACAGACTTAATCACCACGTCATCAATGTAGATCTCCACCAACTTGCCGATCAGATCATGAAAGATGTAATTCATGGCTCGTTGGTACGTTGCGCCGGCATTTTTCAGTCCAAATGTCATGACTACATACTCAAACAAGCCCACCGAACCTGGTACTCTGAATGCAGTCTTGTGTATATCTTCTGGAGCCATGAAAATTTGGTTGTAACCGGCATTGCCATCCATGAAGCTTAAAACCTTATGACCAGCAGCTGCATTGATCAACGTCTCGGCTATCGGCATAGGGTACTCATCCTTTGGAGTGGCTCTGTTGAGATCCCGAAAATCTATGGCGACGCGCCATCGGCCGTCCTTTTTCTCTACAAGTACGATACTAGGTATCCACTCAGCATACCTGCATGGCCTGATAAACCCGGCGCTCAACATCTTCTCGATCTCTTTCTTGACTTCTTCTAAAATTTCGGCCTTCATCTGTCGTGCTCGCTGCTGGAACGGCCGAAATCCTTTCTTAAGAGGGAGCCGATGCTCAATGATGCTCCTGTCTAACCCGGGCATCTCTGTATAATCCCGGGCAAAACAATGCTGGGTATTCTTTCAACAAAGCTATCATCGGGCCCCTCGGATGCGGATCCAACTTTTTGCCGATAAATGTTGGTCGTGGCTTATCCCCAGGACCAATGTCAATCTCTTCTAGCTCATCGGCGGACGTAAACCCATACCCTAGCTTTCCGTCGCTCGTTAGATCGATGCTGAACACGGGCATAACGTATGGCGAGGATAATTTTGGCCGATTGCTTGGAATCGGCCTCCTTGTTGATTGTATTGTTCAATGAAAGTTTACAACTTATATGTGCTCCCTTACGGGAGGGAGTCTTCCTACTACGACTACGTGACATGCTTGAGGTGAGATCCTTGCTTTTTATTTTTTGGGGCCGATCGCGGGGATAGGCCTTGCCACGTATGTCGATGGATGTTGCTCTTACTACTCTATCGAGGCCGGTGGATAAGACCAGCCTCACCCCGTTTTTGTAACTTCGATGCACTCACGGCCGTCCAAAGCCGACTCCAGAGAGCGGCTCTTGGTCTTCCGAGTCTCAAATGTTCATGCCGGCTATTGAGACCTCGATCGAGTCGTCTGCATGCACGACTTCCACTTCATCTCCATCCCATTGTATCAGGCATTGGTGCATTGTAGACGGAATGCAGCAGTTGGCGTGAATCCAATCCCTCCCTAGCAGGACAGCGTAGGTGCTTTTGCTGTCGACGATGAAGAACGTTGTTGGGATGTTCTTTCGGCCTACGGTTAGATCCACGTTCGAACGCCTTGCGTCCACGATGCTTGGCGGTTGAAGTCGTTTAGTGTGACGTTGGTCTTGATCAGATCTGCGCTGGAGCGTCCCAAACGCCGTAGCATGGAATATGGCATTATATTGACTGCCGCTCCCGTGTCAACCAACATCTTGCCGATAGGCTGCCGATTGATATAACCTTTTAGGTACAGGGCCTTCATATGTTTGTAGCCCTTCTCTCGTGGCTTTTCAAAGATGACTGGCCGTGGACCGCAGTCAAACTGTGCTATCGGCACTTCTTCGGTTCCTGGAGCACGAAACTCCGATGGAAGTATGAACACCATATTTGTGCCAGCCGATGTACTCGCATCGGCTTTTACTTGCTTGGGACGCCATTCTTTCTTCAGTGGACGACTCTCCTCGTCCAAAGTTTGCTGAATTTTCACGGCCGGATCGGGCCGCGCTTTCCTCAACGTGTGCAGGTATTGCGCCTCGGCTTGCTCCAAGCTGCGTAGCCGCTGAACCCTACGCTTTTGGGAGTGGCTGAGTCCATCAGGGCACCACCTTGGCCGGTGGTACTTATCCTCTTCTTCATCTTCTGACTCCTCAAAGTCTTCTTCTTGAGATGACTCAGCTCGTATATTCTGAGGTGGGAGAGGCCCTAGGCGCTTAAAAACTGAAACTTCTCCTGCGTCCCTCTTCCGTTGTCTACACTCCGGGCAGTTGTCGATTGTAGGCAATCGGCTCATTCCTGAATCCCAGCAGTGCTTGAAGAAAGGGCAGTCCCAGTGTCTATCCATGTCCTCCTGCTCTCTTGATCTCCCCTTAGCGCGGCGCTCATACCCTTCGTCGTTCCTGTCATACCGACGATACCTTCCATTGTCTATGTCAGACCGACGATATCTTTCGTCTTCTCCATCGTACCGCCGACGTCGGTCATATTGACGGTCATACTTGTTAAGGAGATGTGCGGAGAGTGGTCGTTGATATCGCACGCTTCTCACTTGTTCTTCGGTGAGGTACCGTCTGTTGTCATACCGGGGCCGGTCGCGCGGTTCGGCCTCCTCCTTTTCCTTACCACGAGAGTGACTTCTTTCTTCTTTATCCTTGCCATGGTGGTATATAGGCCCTGCCATGTTAACATCGAACGAGAAATCTAGCCGACGCCTCGCAGAATGATTGAGTTCCACCATGTTGACGCCAGGAAACGGATGTGTGTCCACTTTCATGGCAAACTAGCCAAAGATCAATCGGCCTTGTTCTATCGCCGTTTGGATCTGCCGACGAAACTCTTTGCAGTCATTGGTGGTATGGGTGAACGAGTGATGCCACTTGCAGTACGGTTTCCCGTTCATTTCTTGCGCCGTAGGGATCTTATGGCCTTCGGGTAACTTCAGCTGTTTTTCTTTAAGCAATAGATCGAATATCTGCTCAGCTTTGCTCACGTCGAAGTCAAACTCTTTTGCAGGCCCTTGTGGTTTCACCCATTTGCAGGACACGGGAGCTGCCCCCCGAGCCCATTCAGCCACTGCTACTTCCAGATCTTCTGCATAATCCTCAGATTCTTCTGTCTCGACCAGGCCTACCGGACGCTTAAACTTGTCCTGGTACAATTCAGGGTGTCGCTGCTCATACGATGTGAGTTTCTGGACCATGTGCGACAGTGAACTGTACTCTACTTGGAAAGCCAGATCCTTGATCGGCGTTGCGAGGCCCAATGCTGCCAGATTGACTGCTTCTTTCTCAGTTAAACGAACCGAATAACATCGGTTCCTGACAGTCCTGAAATGTTGAATGTATTCAGACACCGTTTCTCCCCGCTTCTGCCGTACCTGCGTTAGATCGGCAATGCCAGCCTCGGTAGCTTCTGAGTGATATTGAACATGAAACTGTTCTTCCAGTTGCTTCCACGTCCGGATCGAGTTTGGTGGCAACGAGGTGTACCACCCAAAGGCTGATCCCGTGAGAGATTGTGCAAAAAACCTTACACGTAACGGGTCCGATGCTGAAATCATGCCCAACTGTGCCAAATATCGGCTCACGTGCTCTATTGAGCTAGACCCTTCTGATCCATTGAACTTTGAGAATTCAGGGAGCCGATACTTGGGTGGCACCGGGATCAAATCATACTCATCGGGGTACGGCTTGGAATAGCCGATTGTTTTCCTCTTCGGCAGGATGCCGAACTGATCTCTCAAGATGGTACTGATCTGTTCCATGGTATGAGCTGCAGGGACCGAGCTCTCATGACTCGTTCCGGTGGCATATTTAGCTAGCCATGCATGTTTATCGGCGTCTGCTCCAGAAATCCCTGCCGGTGCAATCTGGTTTGTGCGCGCCAAGGCATTGCAGTCCGGAACGTATGTGCACACGTATCCATGTGGGATCTCTTTAGGCGGTTCATACAGGAATTGGCAATCGCTAGGATCGCCTCCAACCTTCTAAACGACGTACGCCGGTGAAACCTGTAGCTCTAGCGCTGCAAGCGCGAACGGCAGCGGCGGTCTGATCTGGAGCGGTATTTCTCCCTGGTGGGTCCCTAGGGTAGGTCCTGACGGAGAGTACTGATGCTTCATGATTTCCTGCACCACACGAACCGCAACGCGCTCGAAAGCGTTCACCAAGCTCTCTGAATGGCGGTGTAGAGAATGAGCCACCATGTAATTAATTTCCGGCGTAGAGCTCGGTGCGTTCCTCTGAAGAGGTAGACAGGTCTACCTCATCAAGAGCGCCTTCGGGTGAGAACCCTTTCCACCTGATGCCATGTGAACGGGTCTTCGCAAAGGAGCCGATGAGATCGGCTTCTAAGAGGGCTTTAATCTCATCATATTTCTTCTTGTGCTCCTCAGGCAGATCTGCGTACGTGACTGGTTCGTCCACCACCTCATCGGCGGCTTTTGACATGGTTGCTGCATATGTCGACGTAGTTGTTGTTGTAGAGTGTCCCACCGGGCGTGCCAGAATGTGTTGCCTACCAAAACCCACCGGCGAGCAGCGACGGGCAACACGGAGAGTCGGGAGGCTCCCAGGACTGCTGGTGGATCCTGGTCCCTCGGGGAACGGCCCGCAATGCTCCGGCACACGTCCCGGCTGGTGCAAGTGCGTGCCACCTGACCTATACCTGGTCAGGAAGGTGATGGATTGCTTCGATTAGTTCCCTGCATGGCAAACACGTAAACATTAAATACGAGCCCCGATCGGCTCTTAGGTTGCCTTGTGGATCGGCTCGAAGAGCCGATCGCCCCATGGTTCACGTTGGATTTACGATGACATGGGGATCCTGCTTTATCAATATCAAGTTAAACCAATCTACGACAGTCTAGGGTTTTCACCGCATAACCGGAACATCCTACGCGTAGTTGAGCCTAGCAGATACGTAAGATGATGGAAAACCATCCCTAAAGAGGCCTAAAAACTAACATGAAGTTGATCCCCGGAACAATCCCTCTAGGACTTAATAAACCATACCTTACGCACTACCGGATCGTTCAACCCGTTTGCAAGGCCTAACCATGCGGATATCAAACCAATCCTTGAAGAACAAGGAACAACTATAACGGATCAGATCTACTAAATAAAGAACAGGCAAGATGCTGCTCTTACACTTGGATAGGTGTAAGGGCAGCTAGATATTGAGGGGTAGCGTAGCTAAGCAAGCATATCATGAAAGTATCGACGTCAGCCCCAAAACATCTACGATAAGGGTGTTGCTCGCCATCAAAAAGGCTTCAGCACGAGCAACACCAACAACGAATAAGCGATAACTGCCTAGATCGCAAGATGCGATCTAGGCAGCATGTTGCTTACCCGGGAGAAACCCTCGAAACAAGGGGTGGCGATGCGCCTAGATTGGTTTGTTGTGAACGTGATCGTCCTCCTTTCTCAATAACCCTAGATACATATTTATAGTCCGTGGACTTTCTATCTTAGGAATAAACCTAGTGTACGACTAAACTTTATCTCTTAATTCTAAATCTACCATAATATACGGATACACGGGCAATCTAGCCTAAATTCTCGCACAAGGCCGATTCAGAGACACTTCATATGCATGTCCTCTAAGCCCTTCTTCGATCACGGCCCATCTCCGGACTTGGTTAAAATCTGGTGATAACATTAACGCTGGTACATATTCAAGAGCAAGCCCACCAAGTTAGAAGTCTGGAAGCATCTGATGTCCAAGAACAAAGCGTGTCGGGTAAGGAAAGGCGCATCAAAGGACCCGACATAAACACTTGTAAACCGACCTGAACTAGACTCCGGAAACTAGCCTCTTATACAAAGGCTAGGAGGAGCCAGCGGGAGGGATCATCAAATCATTGTTGTAACCCTAGATCTACTCTAGTATTATGGTAACTTTGCCTCATAATCAATATATTGTCGGACCACCTTGCTTGTCTGACCAACCGACAAAACCACTAGCGCACCTCTTTCCCTAAAACCCTAAGTCCGTATCCATGGACATTGCCGAGGTTACCCCTCGTCGCACACACACAAGCACACTCCCACGTGATATTGCTTGACGTGTGCGTGACTTGCCATGTATCTCTCATGGATGGCCCATGACTCTTCGTAGGTTGCCCCGCATCATTAACATCCGGTCGTTTTGTCCACCATGAGAGGATACAACCACTGGTCGGAGGTCGCCTTTCTGCATCGGGTAAAGCTTCGTGTTAACTGAGTTGAGCTCTCCTAGACATGGCAATACATGGATCCTCGCGGTGAGGTCGTCTCGTGGGTCAGGTCGACACGTAGAACCGACTCCCACAGACCTAATCCATACCCAAGCGGGCAAAAGGTGCTGCCCGGAACCATGTGAGGGCCTGAGCCTGAACGTCTTAGATTACAAGCCATGGAAGATCACCAATCACTAAATCCCTCAGGTGTTTCATACAATTAAAACTAATCAGATCTAATACCCTGATAATGTTTTTCCGCCACCGCTTCTAGACCTTTCGGCACCTTATAACCCTAATTTCCACCATATATATAAGAGGGATGAGGGATGCCAAATAGGTAAAAAGACATACGCTCACAACATGTTTAGCTAACATGATCTTCTACCTCCACCCACCATAGGATAAATGAATCCATATCCCAAGATCGTCTGAGCATAGTAGAGACAACCAAAGCATGCAACACATACAAAAAGTAGGATTTTTACATGACATTGTACATTCGGGATCTCAACCTGTATAAATTTGTGTCTCAAGTGTGCTGCCATTCCGTTCTTCAACTGTGACCCGTCCAAACAAAATATTGTTAGGTTCGTTGCATAGAAAAAAAATCTACCGTGAAGAAGAACAAAAGCAAGATCCAATCTAGGAAAAGCCAAGTTCAATCTACGAAGATCGGAGTAACGAGATAGATGAGAAACTAACCCTCGAAGATCCAAAGCCTAAACGAAATAAGATCTCGTGGTTGATGTAGACGATCGTTTCGGTGTTGTAATCCGGCAGCACTTCCGTACTCGGTCACACGTACGGTGTCGATGACGTCCTTCCTCTCATTGTTCTAGCGAGCAGTGGAGGAGTAGATCCCCTCGAAATCCCAGCAGCACGACGGCGTGGTGGTGGTGGTGGAGGAGAAGTTATGCAGGGATTCGCCTAAGCCTGAACAGGAGAAACATGGAGGGAGGAGAGGCGGCAGACTTGGGGTTTCAGGTGGGGGCTTTGGCTGGACACCCCTCCCCTCTTTATATAGTGAGGGGGTCAGCTAGGGTTGCCCCCAAGCCCAAACCCATCTAGGGCCGGCGCAAGGGGAGGGGGGAACTTTCCTTCCCCCAAGCCTACCTTATTTAGGGTTTTCCCTAAACCCTAGGGGGGCTGGCCGGCCTGGGCCTTGAGGGCTAGTGCGCCTGGCCCATTAGGGCTAGGCTACACCCCCTCGGCTCAAGTGGCCCCTCCCAGGATCGTGGGCCCATGGGTGGACCCTCTGGAACCTTCTAGAAGCTTCCCGGTCTTCCACTGGAAAAATCCCGAACTTTTCCGAACCCTGAAAAATAACTTGCCTTATATGAATCTTATTCTCCGGACCATTCCGGACCTCCTCGTGATGTCGTGGATCCCATCCGAGAGTCCGAACAATATTCGGTCTCCAACTCATATTCCATATCTACTATACGACATCGAACCTTAAGTGTGTCACCCTACGGTTCGTGAACTATGCGGACATGATCAAGACTCATCTCTGATCAATAACCAATAGCGGGACCTAGAGATCCATAATGGATCCAACATATTCAATGATAACTTAGTGATTGAAGAATCATTTACATACGATACTGATTCCCTTTGTCGCGCGATACTTTACTTACCTGAGGTTTGATCATCGTTATCTCTACTTAGTTCAACCTCGTTACCGATAAGTACTCTTTACTCGTACCATGGTATGTCATCCCTTGTGACCTTGTTATATGCTTGCAAGCAAATTAGATGACATTCCACCGAGAGGGCCCATAGCATATCTATCCGTCATCAGGATGGACAAATCGTATTCTTGATCCATATGCTTCAACTCATACTTTCCGAATACTTAATCCCATCTTTATAACCACCCATTTATGAAGTGGCGTTTGATGTAATTAAAGTACCCATCTGGTGTAAGTGATTTGCATGATCTCATGGTCGAAGGACTAGGTTACTATGTATCGAAAGCTTATAGCAAGATGATCTTAATGGCTTGATCTTATGCTACGCTTATTATGGGTGTGTGTGTCCATTATATCATTCTCCTAATGGCATAACCTTGTTACTAACAACATCCAATGTTCATGATCAGGAAACCATGATCATTTATTAATCAACAAGCTAGTTTAACAAGAGGCTTACTAGGGACTCTTTTTTGTTTACATAACACACAAGTATTAATATTTTCGGTTAATACAATTATAGCATGGGATGCAAATATTTATCATAAACACAAAGATATAATAATAACCACTTTATTATTGTCTCTTGGGCATATCTCCAACAGTCTCTCACTTGCACTAGAGTCAATAATCTAGGTTACATGGTAATGTACCTAACACCCATGGCGTTCTGGTGTAGGTCATGTTTTGCTCTAGGGAGAGCTTTAGTCAACGGATCTGCCATATTCAGATCTGTATGTACTTTGCAAATCTTTATGTCACCATCTTCGACATACTCACGAATCACATGATAACGTAGCTTGATATGCTTCAGCTTCTTGTGTGACATTGCCTCCTGTGCATTGGCTATGGCACCCATGTTGTCACAATAGATGGTCATCGGGTCCAACGCAATACGAACCACACCAAGCTCAGTAATGAAACTCTTCATCCATATCGCTTCTGATGAAGCCTCCGAAGTAGCTATGTATTCAGATTCAGTTGAAGATTCCGTCATCATGCTTTGCTTGGCACTCATCCAGCTCACTGTTGTACCCTTCAAAATAAACAAGTACCCAAATTGAGACTTAGAGTCATCTGGATCAGTGTTCCAACTAGCATCGGTGTAACTAATTAC
The DNA here is from genome assembly GCF_022539505.1 of Lolium rigidum. Taxonomy (NCBI): domain Eukaryota; kingdom Viridiplantae; phylum Streptophyta; class Magnoliopsida; order Poales; family Poaceae; genus Lolium; species Lolium rigidum. Next base: position 79,981,631 of record NC_061510.1, read on the forward strand.
AGTGAGCTCTTGGTCACCTCCTTAACAAAGAAAGATATCCTTAGTCCTTTTCAAGTACTTCAGGATATTCTCGACCGTTGTCCAGTGTTCCATTCCAGGATCACTTTGATATCTGCTGGTCAAACTAACAGCATGTGCAATATCCGGTCTAGTACACAGCATGGCATACATGATAGAGCCTACTACCGAGGCATAGGGAATTTTGTTCATCCTTTCTCTTTCTTCTGTCGTAGCCAAACTTTGAGTTTTACTCAAAATCTTACCTGGCAACATGGGCAAGAACCCTTTCTTACTTTCATCCATTCTGAACTTCTTTAGAACCTTGTCCAAATATGTACTTTGTGAAAGCCCTATTAAGCATCTAGATCTATGTCTATAAATCTTGATGCCTAAAATTTATACTGCTTCGCCAAGGTCCTTCATTGATTTTTTTTATTCAAATAGCCTTTGACACTTCCAAGAAGTTCTATATCATTACCAATCAACAATATGTCATCCACATACAGTACTAGGAATGCTATAGAGCTCCCACTCACTTTCTTGTAAATGCAAGCTTCTCCAAAAGTTTGTATAAATCTAAAGTCTTTGATCACCTTATCAAAGCGTCGGTTCCAACTCCGGGATGCTTGTTTCAGTCCATAAATGGAACGCTGAAGTTTGCATACCTTGTCAGCATCTTTAGGATCGAAAAAACCCTTGATTTGTACCATATACAACAATTCCTCAATGTCACCATTAAGGAACACCGTTTTGACATCCATCTGCCAATTTCATAATTGAAATATGTAGTGATTGCTAACAATATCCTCACAGACTTTAGCTTCGCTACAGGTGAGAAAGTCTCATCGTAGTCAACTCCTTGAATTTGTTGGAACCCTTTTGAGACAAGTCGAGCTTTATAGACAGTAATATTACCATCAACATTTGTTTTTCTTTTGAAAATCCATTTGTTCTCAAAAACCATGCGGCCATCAGTTAGGTCCACCAAAGTCCATACTTGGTTTTCATACATGGATTCCATTTCGGATTTCATGGCTTCTTGCCATTTGTTGGAATCTAGGCTCATCATTGCTTCCTCATACATTGCAGGGTCGTTATTGTTGTCAACCAACATGACATTTAAGGCGGGGTCATACCAATCAGGAGTGATACGAACCCTCGTCGACCTGCGGGGTTCAGTAGTAACTTCGTTCAAAGTTTCATGATCATTATCATTAGCTTCCTCTCTTATCGGTGCAGGCGGCACAAGAACATCTTCCGGTGCTGCGCTACTCTCAAGTCCGAGAGAAGGTTCAATAACCTCGTCAAGTTCTACTTTCGTTCCAGTTACTTCTTTCGAGAGAAACTCCTTCTCAAGAAAGGATCCATTCTTGGCAACGAAAACTTTGCCTTCAGATCTTTGATAGAAGGTATACCCAATTGTTTCTTTAGGGTATCCTATGAAGACGCATTTCTCCGCTTTGGGTTCAAGCTTGTCAAGTTGTAACTTCTTTACATAAGCTTCGTAGCCCCAAACTTTAAGGAATGACAACTTAGGTTTCTTACCAAACCACAATTCATATGGTGTCGTTTCAACGGATTGAGATGGTGCCCTATTTAAAGTGAATGCTGCTATCTCGAATGCATAACCCCAAAACGATAACGGAAAATTGTTAAGGGACATCGTAGAACGAACCATATCTAAGAGAGTTCGATTACGATGCTCGGACACACCATTGCGCTATGGTTTTCCCGGTGGTGTCAACTGTGAAAGTATTCCGTATTTCTTTAAATGCATGCCAAACTCGTAACTCAGATATTCACCTCAGCGATCAGAATGCAGAAACTTAATCTTCTTGTTACGCTGATTTTGTACTTCACTTTGCAATTCCTTAAACTTCTCAAAAGTTTCGGACTTATGTTTCATAAAGTGAATATACCCATATCTACTCAGATTATCCGTGAAGGTTTGAACATAACGATAACCACCGGCGATGCTACACTCATTGGACTGCACACATCGGTATGTATTATTTCCAATAAGTATGTAGCTCGCTCCATTATACCAGAGAATGGAGTCTTAGTCATTTTTCCCATCAGACATGATTCACATCTATCATGTAATTAAAAATAAATTGATTCAAGAAGTCCATCGAAATGGAGTTTGTTCATGCGCTTCACTCCAATGTGACCGAGACGACAGTGCCACATATATGTAGAATTATCATTAAATTTAATTCGTTAGCATCAATGTTATGAACATGTGTATCACTACCATCGAGATTTAATAAGAATAAACCATTCATCTCAGGTGCATGACCATAAAAGATATTGTTCATATAAATAGAACAACTATTATTCTCTGACTTAAACGAATAACCGTCTCGTAACAAACATGATCCAGATATAACGTTGATGCTTAATGCAGACACCAAATAACCATTATTCATGTTTAAAACTAATCCCGAAGGTAGATGTAGAGGGAGCGTGCCGACAGCGATCACATCGAACTTGGATCCATTTCCAACGCGCATCGTCACCTCATCCCTTGCTAGTCTCCGTTCATTCCGCAGTTCCTGTTTCGAGTTACAAATGTAAGCAACCGAACCAGTATGAAATATCCAGGAAGTACTACGATTACTAGTAAGATAGACATCAATAACATGTATATCAAATATACCTTTCTTCTTGAATTGGCCGCTCTTCAGATCATCCAGGCACTTGGAGGAATTGCGCTTCCAGTGCCCATCACCCTTGCAGTAATAGCACACAGTAACAGGCTTAGGGCTAGCCTTGGGCTTCTTAGGAGGCGCAGCAAATTTCTTGCCGCCCTTCTTGAAGTTTCCCTTTTCCTTAGGCTTGCCCTGCTTCTTGAAACTGGTGGTCTTGTTGACCATCAACACTTGGTGCTCTTTCTTTATCTCCACTTCAGCAGTTTTCAGCATGGAGAAGAGTTCAGGCAACTCCTTGTTCATGCACTGCATGTTGTAGTTCATCACGAAGTTGTTATAACTCGGTGGTAGTGATTGGAGGACATGATGAACACCCAACTGATTAGGAATCACTATTCCCATGTCTTTGAGCTTCTTCGCGTGCCTAGACATCTTGAGCACGTACTCGCTAACGGAGCTACCCTCTTCCATCTTACAGCCAAAGAACTGTTCTGAGGCTTCATAGCTTTCCACGGACGCATGAGTTTCAAATATTGCTTTGAGCTCACGGACTATCTCACAAGGTTCGTGGTTTTCAAAATGCTTAGGAAGCTCTGCCTCTAGGCCGTACAACATGGTGCACTGAACTGTGGAGTATTGAGTTTTTCGAGTGAGGTAAACATTTTTACCTCATCGGGAGCAGCTTCTGCAGGTGGGGCACCTAGCGGTGCATCGAGCATATACTGCAGTTGTCCAGCAGTGAGGACAATCCTCAAATTACGGAACCAGTCTGTAAAGTTGCTTCCATTGTTCTTAAGCTTTTCTTTCTCTAGCAACTGATTAAAGTTTATGGTGGGGGACGCCATGATATACAACATATTTTCAAAGGGATTTCTATTTTCGTGCCCTCGGTTCCTTAGTTGTGCTCAGTTTTCCCCAGCTCCTTAGTTTTTCCTCAGTTTTCCCCAAGACCTTGTCTGTAACGGCCGGTTGCCCGACGGTTGACCGTTATCTTCTGACTAGTGGGGCCACGTAGAGCCCGCAAAGACACGTCAGACCATCCATCTTTGTTTGACCGTAAGCATCGCTGTATCCACGACCAAAACACGCACGAGTGGGGCTTCGGTATATCGAATGACAAGTGGGCCATGGCGCTGATACAAGGGGCAATACACGGGTAGGAATAGATTTTTAAACGGAGCTCTACGGCGATGGCACAGAGGAGGTGGCCTGCGGGGTGCCGAGATGAGATCGACGTCCACAAAGAACCGCATGAGGCGAGATCGGACGCATTAGATAGATATGAACTAGACGCGTTTAACCATGCAAAGAAGAGAAGAAATGGTCGATGATATCGACGACTACCTCAAAACTTTGATCGACCGTGTCCGACACGAACGCGAGCAATGTAGAGAAAACTAGTGTCTCTCCTTTCTGGCATGTATAGATGGGTGCTAGAAGAGTGTGGTGGCGAAGGGAAAGACCTCGCGGTGGTCTGTGGCGTCCAGCATAGCGGGGCGGCGTGGCAGTGCCCACATCGGCGTGCATGCATGTTCGACATTGGCATCAACATGTACGTTCGGCATTGGCCTCGGCGGTATCTCTCGTGTGTCAGTGATCGAATGAGGGGACCGGATTGAGGGTGCATCCCGACGGTGTCCTAGCAGTGGCGGCGAGCATAGCCGTTCTGACCATGCCGATATCGGCATCGGCATCGTTTGGAGGTTGTGGTGCTCGAATCAAGGTGGGATTTGTTTCTTGTACGCCAAAAGTGATTTGAAACAAGTTTCGTGTTGAAGGTTAGGTAACGAAAGTTTGTAACTAAGCCCAAAATTATACTAGCGCCATGGTGAGGTTCTTTTTGATAGAGCTATACGGTTGGGCAAACTTTTTTGACACTTTTTAGATAGGGTTCCTTGTTGTTACACATATGGCATCATGTATGGCAAATTTGGGGTCATTTGGAGATGTTCGAAAAAATCACTTTGCTTAAACGCATGTCGTTTCGTCTCACTGAAACCAGCTTTTCTAACAAGGTGATTTATTCTACCTTCTCTAAATGACCTCAAATTTCATACAGCTGATCTTCTATACATGGATAGATAGATTGTTTTGTTTTTACATTTTTCGAACTTTTTATTTCCCTTTATAATACCCAATTGATTTTCAGATCAAAACCTCGAAAAACAGCATCATGTATGGCATCATTTTCGCCCTAAATTTCAAATTTTGTGAAACTTTCCCTTTTATATATTCCTTGTTGTTATAGATATGGCATAATGTATGCCAAATTTGGTTAGGTCTCACTGAAACTAGCTTTTGTAACAAGTTAGGTTTTTCGACCTTCTCAAAAGGGATTTTTTCTACCTTCTCTAAATGACCTCAAAAATCATACAGACGATCTTCTATACAAAGATAGGTAGATTGTTTCGTTTTTACATTTTTTTTGAACTTTTATTTCCCTTTATAATACCCATTTGTTTTCAGGTCAAAAGTTAACATAAGTAGATGGTGAACCCTTCCAAACTTCAAATACAGAGATAGATAGATTGGTTCGTTTATCATTTTTACCTTCAATAGTAATGGCTACAAGAAATCGGTGATGGTTTATCATTTTTTGCGTGAAAATTAATGGCTACAACAAATCGGTGATGGTTTATCATTTTTTGCGTGAAAATTAATGGCTACAACAAATCGGTGATGGTTTATCATTTTTTGCGTGAAAAGTAATGGATACAACAAATCGGTGATGGTTTATCATTTTTTTCGTGAAAATTAATGGCTACAACAAATTGGTGATGGTTTATCTTTTTGCGTGAAAATTAATGGCTACAACAAATCGGTGATGGTTTATCATTTTTTGCGTGAAAAGTAATGCCTAAAAAGAGTTTATAATTTAGCTCGTGAAAAATAATGCAGAGAGTGGAAGCTAACCGCTGACAGAGAGAGAGGGTGGTGGCCCCGACAAGAGAGAGAGATAGGGGTTATCCTGCCCGTTAGATCATACGATCAACGGTCAGCGGGCACGATCCGTGTGACATGGGCTAGACCAATCAGGGCAATGTTGGGCGTCTGTGAGAGTTTGTTAAGGGAGAGGGAAAACCTGAGTAGTATCAAGAAACCAAGGGCAAGTGAGTAGTAAACAGACTAAGGGATTCAAATATGAGATTAAAAAAATGGAAAATGCGTGTTTTGTACAATGAAACCCATCTTGGCCTACCTCAAACTATTTGCAATACAAATATACATGAGTGTGAAAATTATGGCCTCATTCAGACAAAGTATGTTTTGGGGAAAGCTGTTTTGGGTAGGGCTTATTATGGAAAACCATGCACCTTCATAGCTACTAGGTGATTTGAGAAGTGGCAATTTGTGGTAAAACTTGATTTATCTATGATTTGAGAAGTGGCAATTTGTGGTAAAGACTCCATGAGTAAGTGCCACTCTTTTTCGGAATTTTTGCACATTAAATAACTCATTTAACTAGTTAATCCCATTTGTTGACTCTCTGTTGACCAGCCACTTGAGGGTAAAACTGAGTATGTTGCACTAGCCGGTATTAGCACTCAAGGCGAAAGCCGAGCACACAAAAAATGCTAGTATATGACTCGAGGGTATACCTGAGTATATCTAAATTTCCAGGGTTAGACTCGAGGACGCGTGTTGCGGTGCAGAAGTGGAAGACGTGCCATTGTTGACGCGTGTCGCGGTGCAGACGTGCAATAGTGGACGCGTAGGCTGCGGGTCGCATTTAGGACGCGTAAGCCCCTCTCTCCCTCCCTCTGCGCACAGTACGTCTCATTCTCGCTCACGCACGAAACCACGCCTCTCACGTCCCATCAACTTCTCCAAATCGAAGGAAAAACCCAACCGCCGTACGAGCCCTGCCGGCGATGGAGAAGAAGAATGCGCCGGCGGCCATCGCCCCCGAGCCCGTCGCCTCCGAGCCCGTCGCATCCGAGCCCGTCGCCGCCGAGCCAGTCGCCGCCGAGCCCGTTGATACGTCTCCGACGTATCGATAATTTCTTATGTTCCATGCCACATTATTGATGATATCTACATGTTTTATACACATTATATGTCGTATTTATGCATTTTCCGGCACTAACCTATTAACGAGATGCCGAAGAGCCGATTCTTCATTTTCTGCTGTTTTTGGTTTCAGAAATCCTACAAAGGAAATATTCTCGGAATTGGACGAAATCAACGCCCGGGGGCCTATTTTGCCACGAAGCTTCCGGAAGACCGAAGAGAAGACGAAGTGGGGCCACGGGCGCCGCCACACTAGGGCGGCGCGGCCCGAGAGGGGCTCGCGCGGCCTCGCTGTGTGGGGCCCCCATGACCCCTCCGACTCCGCCCTTCCGCCTACTTAAGGTCTTCGTCGCGAAACCCCCAGTACCGAGAGCCACGATACGGAAAACCTTACTGAGACGCCGGCGCCGCCAATCCCATCTCGGGGGATTCGGAGATCACCTCCGGCACCTCGCCGGAGAGGGGAATCATCTCCCGGAGGACTCTTCACCGCCATGGTCGCCTCCGGAGTGATGAGTGAGTAGTTCACCCCTGGACTATGGGTCCATAGCAGTAGCTAGATGGTTGTCTTCTCCTCATGTGCTTCATTGTCGGATCTTGTGAGCTGCCTAACATGATCAAGATCATCTATCCGTAATTCTATATGTTGTGTTTGTCGGGATCCGATGGATAGAGAATACTATGTTATGTTGATTATCAATCTATTACCTATGTGTTGTTTATGATCTTGCATGCTCTCCGTTATTAGTAGAGGCTCGGCCAAGTTTTCGCTCTTAACTCCAAGAGGGAGTATTTATGCTCGATAGTGGGTTCATGCCTCCATTAAATGCGGGACGAGTGACGGAAAGTTCTAAGGTTGTGGATGTGCTGTTGCCACTAGGGATAAAACATTGATGCTATGTCCGAGGATGTAGTTATTGATTACATTATGCACCATACTTAATGCAATTGTCCGTTGTTTTGCAACTTAATACTGGAAGGGGTTCGGATGATAACCTGAAGGTGGACTTTTTAGGCATAGATGCATGCTTGGATAGCGGTCTATGTACTTTGTCGTAATGCCCAATTAAATCTCACAATATTCATCATATCATGTATGTGCATTGTCATGCTCTCTTTATTTGTCAATTGCCCGACTGTAATTTGTTCACCCAACATGCTATTTATCTTATGGGAGAGACACCTCTAGTGAACTGTGGACCCCGGTCCATTCCTTTACATCGAATACAATATGCTGCTATTTGTTCTTTACTGTTCTTTGCAAACAATCATCATCCACACTATACATCTAATCCTTTGTTACAGCAAGCCGGTGAGATTGACAACCTCACTGTTTCGTTGGGGCAAAGTACTTTGGTTGTGTTGTGCGGGTTCCACGTTGGCGCCGGAATCTCCGGTGTTGCGCCGCACTACATCCCGCCGCCATCAACCTTCAACGTGCTTCTTGGCTCCTCCCTGGTTCGATAAACCTTGGTTTCTTTACGAGGGAAAACTTGCCGCCGTACGCATCACACCTTCCTCTTGGGGTTCCCAACGGACGCATGATGTACGCGTATCAAGCTCTTTTTCTGGCGCCGTTGCCGGGGAGATCAAGACACGCTGCAAGGGGAGTCTCCACAATCCAATCTCTTTACTTTGTTTTTGTCTTGCTTTATTTTATTTACTTTCTTGTTTGCTACATTGTATCAAAACACAAAAAAATTAGTTGCTAGCTTTACTTTATTTACTGTCTGGCACTCTATATCAAAAACACAAAAAAATTAGTTACTTGCATTTACTTTATCTAGTTTGCTTTATTTACTACTGCTAAAATGGCTACCCCTGAAAATACTAAGTTGTGTGACTTCACAACCACAAATAATAATGATTTCTTATGCACACCTATTGCTCCACCTGCTACTACAGCAGAATTCTTTGAAATTAAACCTCGCTTTACTTGAATCTTGTTATGCGAGAGCAATTTTCAGTGTTAGTTCCGATGATGCTTGCTGCCCATCTCAATAATTTTGTTGAATTGTGTGAAATGCAAAATTATAAAGATGTAGATGGTGACATTATAAAATTAAAATCGTTTCCTTTCTCATTAAGAGCAAGAGCTAAAGATTGGTTGCTATCTCTGCCTAAGAATAGTATTGATTCATGGACTAAATGCAAGGATGCTTTTATTGGTAGATATTATCCCCCTGCTAAAATTATATCTTTGAGGAGTAGTATATGAACTTTAAACAATTGGATAATGAGCATGTTGCACAAGCTTGGGAAAGAATGAAATCTTTGGTTAAAAATTGCCCAACCCATGGATCGACTACTTGGATGATCATCCAAACCTTTTATGCAGGATCGAACTTTTCTTCGCGGAACCTATTGGATTCAGCTGCTGGAGGTACCTTTATGTCCATCACTCCTGGTGAAGCAACAAAGCTCCTTGATAATATGATGATTAATTACTCTGAATGGCACACGGAAAGAGCTCCAAAAGGTAAGAAGGTAAATTCTGTCGAAGAAACCTCTTCCTTGAGTGATAAGATTGATGCTATTATGTCTATGCTTGTGAATGATAGGACTAATGTTGATCCTAATAATGTTCCGTTAGCTTCATTGGTTGCCCAAGAAGAACATGTTGATGTAAACTTCATTGAAAATAATAATTTCAACAACAATGCTTATCGGAACAATTCTAGTAATAACTATAGGCCATATCCTTACAATAATGGTAACGGTTATGCTAATTCTTATGGGAATTCTTACAACAATAATAGGAACACACACCCTGGACTTGAAGCTATGCTTAAAGAATTTATTAGTACACAAACTGCTTTTAACAAATCTGTTGAAGAAAAGCTCAATAAAATTGATATTCTCGCTTCTAAGGTTGATAGTCTTGCCTCTGATGTTGATCTTTTGAAATCGAAAGTTATGCCTAATAAGGATATTGAAAATAAAATTGTTACTACAGCAAATTCCATCCAAGTTAGAATTAATGAGAATATAAGATTGATGGCTGAATTGCATGCTAGGTGGGAAAGAGAAGAAAATGAAAAACTTGCTAAAGAGAATAATGTAGCTAAAGTTTGGACTATTACCACCACTAGTAATGTTAATGATTCACATGTTTCTGCACCTCCTACTATCAATGGTAAAATAATTGGTGTTGGCAATGTTACTACTCCTAGTGCAAAGCGTGCAAAATTGCCTGAAACTGCTAAAACTGCTGAAATTGCCTGTGATAAAACTGCTGAAATTTTTTCCAACATTGCGGATGATGATCCCATTGCTTTAGATTGTAATGGTTTGGATTTTGATGATTGCCACATCTCTGAAGTTATAAAGTTCTTACAAAACTTGCTAAGAGTCCTAATGCTAGTGCTATAAACTTGGCTTTCACAAAACATATTACAAATGCTCTCATAAAAGCTAGAGAAGAGAAACTAAAACTTGAAACTTCTATTCCTAGAAAGCTAGAGGATGGTTGGGAGCCCATCATTAAGATGAAGGTCAATAACTTTGATTGTAATGCTTTATGTGATCTTGGTGCAAGTATTTCCGTTATGCCTAAGAAAATCTATAATATGCTTGACTTGCCACCATTCAAGAATTGTTATTTGGATATTAATCTTGTTGATAATGCTATAAAGAAACCTTTGGGGAGAGTTGATAATGTTCGCATTACCGTTAACAATAACCTTGTCCCCGTTGATTTTGTTGTCTTGGATATTGAATGCAATGCATCTTGTCCCATTATATTGGGAAGACCTTTTCTTTGAACTCGTTGGAGCTATCATTGATATGAAGGAAGGTAATATTAAATATCAATTTCCTCTCAAGAAAGGTATGGAACACTTCCCTAGAAACAGAATGAAGTTACCTTTTGATTCTATTATTAGAACAAGTTATGATGTTGATGCTTCATCTCTCGATAATACTTGATACACACTTTCGCGCCTAGGCTGAAAGGCGTTAAAGAAAAGCGCTTATGGGAGACAACCCATGTTTTTACTACAGTATTTTTATTTTATATTTGAGTCTTGGAAGTTGTTTACTACTGTAGCAACCTCTCCTTATCTTAGTTTTGTGCATTGTTGTGCCAAGTAAAGTCGTTGATAGTAAGGTTCATACTAGATTTGGATTACTGCGCGATAGCATGATTTCTTTGCTCGTCACGAATTTCGACCTGCCTCTCGTAGGTAGCTCAGAAAAATATGCCAATTTACGTGTGTGATCCTCAGATATGTACGCAACTTTCATTCAATTTGGGAATTTTCATTTGAGCAAGTCTGGTGTCTCAATAAAATCCATCTTTACGGACTGTTCTGTTTTGACAGATTCTGCCTTTTATTTCGCATTGCCTCTTTTGCTATGGTGGATAAATTTCTTTGTTCTATTAATGTCCAGTAGCTTTATGCAATGTCCAGAAGTGTTAAGAATGATTGTGTCACCTCTGAACATGTTAATTTTTATTATGCACTAACCCTCTAATGAGTTGTTTCGAGTTTGGTGTGGAGGAAGTTTTCAAGGATCAAGAGAGGAGGATGATACGATATGATCAAGGAGAGTGAAAGCTCTAAGCTTGGGGATGCCCCGGTGGTTCACCCCTGCATATTCTAAGAAGACTCAAGCGTCTAAGCTTGGGGATGCCCAAGGCATCCCCTTCTTCATCGACAACATTATCGGGCTCCTCCCACGAAACTATATTTTTATTCCATCACATCTTATGTGCTTTGCTTGGAGCGTCGGTTTGTTTTTGTTTTTGTTTTGTTTGAATAAAATGGATCCTAGAATTCATTGTGTGGGAGAGAGACACGCTCCGCTGTTGCATATGGACAAATATGTCCTTAGGCTTTACTCATAGTATTCATGGCGAAGGTTGAATCTTCTTCGTTAAATTGTTATATGGTTGGAATTGGGAAATGCTACATGTAGTAATTCTAAAATGTCTTGAATAATTTGATACTTGGCAATTGTTGTGCTCATGTTTAAGCTCTTGCATCATATACTTTGCACCTATTAATGAAGAAACACCTAGAGCTTGCTAAATTTGGTTTGCATATTTGGTCTCTCTAAAGTCTAGATAATTTCTAGTATTGAGTTTGAACAACAAGGAAGACGGTGTAGAGTCTTATAATGTTTACAATATGTCTTTTATGTGAGTTTTGCTGCACCGGTTCATCCTTGTGTTTGTTTCAAATAACCTTGCTAGCCTAAACCTTGTATCGAGAGGGAATACTTCTCATGCATCCAAAATCCTTGAGCCAACCACTATGCCATTTGTGTCCACCATACCTACCTACTACATGGTATTTCTCCGCCATTCCAAAGTAAATTGCTTGAAGTGCTACCTTTAAAATTTCCATTCTTTACCTTTGCAATATATAGCTCGTGGGACAAATAGCCTAAAAACTATTGTGGTATTGAATATGTACTTATGCACTTTATCTCTTATTAAGTTGCTTGTTGTGCGATAACCATGTTTCCTGGGGACGCCATCAACTACTCTTTGTTGAATATCATGTGAGTTGCTATGCATGTCCGTCTTGTCTGAAGTAAGGGAGATCTACCACTTTAATGGTTAGAGCATGCATATCGTTAGAGAAGAACATTGGGCCGCTAACTAAAGCCATGAATCATGGTGGAAGTTTCAGTTTTGGACATATATCCTCAATCTCATATGAGAACAAGTAATTGTTGCTACATGCTTATGCATTAAAGAGGAGTCCATTATCTGTTGTCTATGTTGTCCCGGTATGGATGTCTAAGTTGAGAATAATCAAAAGCGAGAAATCCAAAATGCGAGCTTTCTCCTTAGACCTTTGTACAGGCGGCATAGAGGTACCCCTTTGTGACACTTGGTTAAAACATGTGTATTGCGATGATCCCGGTAGTCCAAGCTAATTAGGACAAGGTGCGGGCACTATTAGTATACTATGCATGAGGCTTGCAACTTGTAAGATATAATTTACATGATACATATGCTTTATTACTACCGTTGACAAAATTGTTTCTTGTTTTCAAAATCAAAGCTCTAGCACAAATATAGCAATCAATGCTTCCCTCTGTGAAGGGCCTTTCTTTTACTTTTATGTTGAGTCAGTTCACCTATCTCTCTCCACCTCAAAAAGCAAACACTAGTGTGAACTGTGCATTGATTCCTACATACTTGCATATTGCACTTGTTATGCTACTCTATGTTGACAATATCCATGCGATATACATGTTATAAGTTGAAAGCAACCGCTGAAACTTAATCTTCTTTTCTGTTGCTTCAATACCTTTACTTTGAATTATTGCTTTATGAGTTAACTCTTATGCAAGACTTATTGATGCTTGTCTTGAAGTACTATTCATGAAAAGTCTTTGCTTTATGATTCGAGTTGTTTACTCATGTCATTACCATTGTTTTGATCGCTGCATTCATTACATATGCTTACAATAGTATGATCAAGGTTATGATGGCATGTCACTCCGAGAAATTATCTTTGTTATCGTTTACTAGCTCGGGACGAGCAGAACTAAGCTTGGGGATGCTGATACGTCTCCGACGTATCGATAATTTCTTATGTTCCATGCCACATTATTGATGATATCTACATGTTTTATACACATTATATGTCGTATTTATGCATTTTCCGGCACTAACCTATTAACGAGATGCCGAAGAGCCGATTCTTGTTTTCGCTGTTTTTGGTTTCAGAAATCCTACAAAGGAAATATTCTCGGAATTGGACGAAATCAACGCCCAGGGGCCTATTTTGCCACGAAGCTTCCAGAAGACCGAAGAGAAGACGAAGTGGGGCCACGGGGCGCCGCCACACTAGGGCGGCGCGGCCCAGGGGGGCCCGCGCGGCCCGTCGTGTGGGGCCCCCGTGACCCCTCCGACTCCGCCCTTCCGCCTACTTAAGGTCTTCGTCGCGAAACCCCCGGTACCGAGAGCCACGATACGGAAAACCTTGCGAGACGCCGCCGCCGCCAATCCCATCTCGGGGATTCGGAGATCACCTCCGGCACCCTGCCGGAGAGGGAATCATCTCCCGGAGGACTCTTCACCGCCATGGTCGCCTCCGGAGTGATGAGTGAGTAGTTCACCCCTGGACTATGGGTCCATAGCAGTAGCTAGATGGTTGTCTTCTCCTCATGTGCTTCATTGTCGGATCTTGTGAGCTGCCTAACATGATCAAGATCATCTATCCGTAATTCTATATGTTGTGTTTGTCGGGATCCGATGGATAGAGAATACTATGTTATGTTGATTATCAATCTATTACCTATGTGTTGTTTATGATCTTGCATGCTCTCCGTTATTAGTAGAGGCTCGGCCAAGTTTTTGCTCTTAACTCCAAGAGGGAGTATTTATGCTCGATAGTGGGTTCATGCCTCCATTAAATGCGGGACAGGTGACAGAAAGTTCTAAGGTTGTGGATGTGCTGTTGCCACTAGGGATAAAACATTGATGCTATGTCCGAGGATGTAGTTATTGATTACATTACGCACCATACTTAATGCAATTGTCAGTTGTTTTGCAACTTAATACTGGAAGGGGTTCGGATGATAACACTGAAGGTGGACTTTTTAGGCATAGATGCATGCTTGGATAGCGGTCTATGTACTTTGTCGTAATGCCCAATTAAATCTCACAATATTCATCATATCATGTATGTGCATTGTCATGCTCTCTTTATTTGTCAATTGCCCGACTGTAATTTGTTCACCCAACATGCTATTTATCTTATGGGAGAGACACCTCTAGTGAACTGTGGACCCCGGTCCATTCCTTTACATCGAATACAATCTGCTGCTATTTGTTCTTTACTGTTCTTTGCAAACAATCATCATCCACACTATACATCTAATCCTTTGTTACATCAAGCCGGTGAGATTGACAACCTCACTGTTTCGTTGGGGCAAAGTACTTTGGTTGTGTTGTGCAGGTTCCACGTTGGCGCCGGAATCTCCGGGGTTGCGCCGCACTACATCCCGCCGCCATCAACCGTCAACGTGCTTGTTGGCTCCTCCTGGTTCGATAAACCTTGGTTTCTTTTCGAGGGAAAACTTGCCGCCGTACGCATCACACCTTCCTCTTGGGGTTCCCAACGGACGCGTCGTTGTACGCGTATCAAGCTCTTTTTCTAGCGCCGTTGCCGGGGAGATCAAGACACGCTGCAAGGGGAGTCTCCACAATCCAATCTCTTTACTTTGTTTTTGTCTTGCTTTATTTTATTTACTTTCTTGTTTGCTACATTGTATCAAAACACAAAAAAATTAGTTGCTAGCTTTACTTTATTTACTGGCTTGCACTCTATATCAAAAACACAAAAAAATTAGTTACTTGCATTTACTTTATCTAGTTTGCTTTATTTACTACTGCTAAAATGGCTACCCCTGAAAATACTAAGTTGTGTGACTTCACAACCACAAATAATAATGATTTCTTATGCACACCTATTGCTCCACCTGCTACTACAGCAGCATTCTTTGAAATTAAACCTGCTTAACTGAATCTTGTTATGCGAGAGCAATTTTCTGGTGTTAGTTCTGATGATGCTGCTGCCCATCTCAATAATTTTGTTGAATTGTATGAAATGCAAAAGTATAAAGATGTAGATGGTGACATTATAAAATTAAAATTGTTTCCTTTCTCATTAAAATTGTTTCCTTTCTCATTAAGAGCAAGAGCTCCGTGAACTGGGCCTCTCTCTCGGCTGATGGACCACTTCACAAGATCGGCGAATGCTTACTGGAGAACGAGGAGTACGCGGACACCTACTCTGCTATGAGGCAAGTCTGTAGAAATTGGCGCTCAGGTTTACTCGAGCCCGACGTGCACCTCGCACGAATGGATCATGCTAGACCACGCCCTTCCACGCGTCGCTGAGTTCACCTTCCTCCAACTCGGCACATCACGCTACGTCACCATAGATCTATCGGAAGTTCATGCAAGGTTCAAATTCCTCCATATCTATAGGGTTAATCTACCTTTTTATTTTCAATCTTAAACATCTTAGTGCTGAATGTTATCTTCATGGATATATTTTAGATACTACTTCGTCGGATTTTGCCGTGGCGTCATCGTGCTTGCCCAGAAGAACCCGCCGCACAAGATACGCCTTCTGAACTCACTCACAAAGAAATCGAACACTATGTTTGAGGCGCAGATGCCATCTATTTTTCTGGATTCAGTCGCTGTAATCAAATCCCCGACTATGGTCTTCGTTGCCACACATTACCCGCCGGAAATTTGTTGGGTCGATGAAAGCACTCCAACTAAGGATATATATGAAGATTGGGGAGAAGATAGATTTTCGATCGAGAACCATTGTCTGCGTTGCATTACCCCGTTCAATGGTGAAGCTGTATGCGATAGCTGCGGACAATTTTGAGTCCGGAAGAATAGTGTGCACCAATGTACGGTTGCAGCAGCCGCGTGAGCACTGTCAAGATGGAGACACTAATTTCATTTCCAGAACTTGGAAATGAGAAGTTCTACCTTGTGAAGTCGGATGGTGATCTTCTGCTTGTGTTGTTGGTCAACCTGGCTTTGGCGGGCAAACCATTGGTGTACCGTGTGGACACTCAGAGCCGCTCTCTCCATCCGGTCAGTAACATTGGCAGTAATGCCTTCTTCGTGAATTATATCCGGTGTAACTCCGTCGATACCAGAGTGCACCCAACACTTCGACCTGGCTGCATCTACTACACGGATTTGGGTTATATCAGAGAGTACTCTCATGATACAAAGGCCTGGGATGAGTGGCCACTACGTGTGGATAGAATAGGAAACTACAATATGACAAATGAACACAGGCCATACCGTTTGGAGGATGTATTGGCCGCACACTGCAGACGGAAGGAGTTCAATGAATATTTCCTTGGGGTAATGCACGAATGCAGCGACGGAGAAATATATGAGGAATGAAGAACAAATTCATTCATCCTGGGGTATCCTAATCTTCTTGTTGTCCATACATTGCGTGCGTCTTGTATTTTTTTCAGCTTAGTTTGTCGTGAACATTAACAACATTATTGGCTGCTTTTGGTTGCTGTATGCAGTTTATGTATTATACTTAGTTTTTTGATTATGCTGCTGTGAATTTATCATATACTAGCTTCTAGATTTGCTACTAGATTTGCCGCCATATTGGGCAAAAAATGAGGGCCAAAAGGCATAAATAATTAAAGAAAGACAGAAATAGAAGCTTCTCTAGATTTGATACTAATTTGGTGAAAAAGACAGAGAGAGAAAGAGGGGAAAAGGTGCTCTTAAAAATGCCAATTTGGGCCGAGAGAGACAAAACCCAGCTCCTGCTCACGTGCAACCAAACGCTATCTCGTCCTGTCCCACGCAGTCCCTTTCTACCAGCCCCACGCGACGTGGCCCCACACGACGCGACCCCACACGTCAGCACGGAACGGTCAACTAAACGGGAATCCTGCCGTCTGAGCTGCTTCTGCGGGTTTCAAACAAGGACTTGGGAAAACTGAGGAAAAACTAAGGAGCTGGGGAAAACTGAGCACAACTAAGGACCCGAGGGCACGAAAATAGAAATCCCATTTTCAAAAAGGTGAGGTACGTCACGTTGGAGAAATGCGGGCTACCACGAAGGTCTCCCGAATTCCACGAAGGCTCACCTTCTTCTCCAAGCCAATACCACGAAGGACAAAGGCATTTCCCTTATGTCTAGCTTTTCCTCCACTCCAGAGATGTCAAGCTCCACAACCACTTCACAAGCTCCACGAAGGAGAAGCCCGGGCCTCTTCACGATCTTCAACGAAGAGGTCACCGGAGCACCAACTGCCAAGCCAACTATGAGGTCACCCCTCCAAGAGTAACAACCTCACGGTATCTCACTCGAACTAATCATATTGGAGAGCTCAACACTATTCAAGGATGCAAAGCAAGAATACCAAGAAAAGTGATCGAATCCTTCTCTCTCAAATCCAACCAAAGCAACAAATGCGATGGAGGAACTAGAGAGGAAGAACAATGGTGGAACCAATGACTCGAAGATCTAGATCCCAAGAGTTTCCCTCACTTAGAGGAGGAATGTATTGGTGGAGGTTGTAGATCTAGAAATACCTCAAAAAGATGCAAGAATCATAGTAGGGAAGGGAGAGGAAGCAAGCCCAAGAGATTCAACAATGGTGGTAAGAAAACATGCTCAAAAACACTAGAAACAATGGGGAAGAAGGCCCATTTACACCCCTTCAAGAAAAGTGACCATTTGAGAGAAAAAGTCGAGCCACCCGGAGCCGAGTACGGCTGGACCTACCAGGCACAGAGCTTGGCGGGCCGACCAGGCTGCTGGATGGTCCAGACCCCCCCCCCCCACCCTAGAACGTCAAACGGCAGCAGCAACCGGTATGCTGACCTACCCGGTCATGGACCCGGTAGGCCGACCTATAAGCTGACCAACTCGACACTGTACCCAGTGGTGCCAACCTGTACGCCGGATGTAGCTGATAAAAAACCGCCCTTACGAGAAGCGCTATAACTTTTGCATCCGGACTCCAATTTCGACGATCTTGGAATTGTTAGAATCACGACAATGACCTATACAACATTATGAATAGAAACATCATAGTCCAACCATGGAGTATGAACAAAAATGTGAAAAGTATGACCTATCTATACAAGGCAAACCGGTAAAACCTCCAAACATTAGAACGCAATAGAAGATGCATACAAATTCCGTTTTCGGTGATCTTGGGCTTGTTGTAAAGCTAGAAACAAGATAAAGAACCTAAAACAAAGAAACACCAAGAAGCAAAATATATGTAGGGATGAAAAGTATGCAAAAGATTGAGCTCCCTAAGACGATGTGTAGCGACCTCACCTTTTAAGGTGCAGATTTCTGTGCCTATCTGTGCTAGTCCCTGGATCAATCGCTAGCACACATAGTACAAAATTTAATATCAAGAAATTAAGGTATTTATAACATCGTATGATCCAAAATTTACACCATGGATTACAAGTTGCATAGCACAAGGCTAGCATATCATCAAAGTTTTACAACGAACAAACATATACAGCATGGAGTCCTCCGTCTTCATGTGCCACATGCAGTCTTCATGTGCCACATGCGAGCATATTGAGGATAGACTCGCAACCCTAATCACCGTAACTCACTCGTCTATAAAAATATCTGCAACTGGTAAAGTTACAGCCAAAAACATTTGGTCAATATTTTGAATGTATTGGCAAGATGACACTATAGTGGACTAGAATGGCAACCTAACACTTAAGTGTACATATGGCTGGTGGAGCTCAAGCAAATTTGCATAAAGCAAGTTTTCTCCTATCCTTTGTAAAACATTTTCTGTCATTACTAAAGATCTGGATTTCGTCGATAAACCCCGAGAAATCATGGAAACCACTGGTAAACCGCGGTGAATCCTGAAAACCACCGATAAACCCCGGTGAATCCTTCATGAACTTGGAAACCATCGGTAAACCCCGATGAATCCTGGAAACCAACTGGTAAACCCCGATGAATCCTTCATGATCAACAATCATGTTGCATCAAATTTTAGTTAAGAAATTGGGATGATGAGACTTTCGAACAGGTGCCTTGTCAGTTATCTCAAATTGTCCGTAACTGGGGACGTGGCTATGTACTTATATTTACACTCTACAGAGGTTGTGCAAACTTACTCACATGACCTAGTGTATTCTTCTTCCACGATGCACATTTTGCTCAAATAGACAAATGTCGACTAGGACGAGAATTTTCCGAAGTGATCCCCCAGACCATTCTCTACGGACTCGTACCAACCTACCAACACTACATCATCTGTCACGTAGGATCCAGGTTCACCCAACATACTCGGTCAAGACAAAGCCCATAATAGCATGTGGCTGTACGGAAAGCTAATGCGCAAGGTTGTGTATTATCTTTTTGTTCCTAGGTGGCCGTTCACAAGTGCGATACACCTGGAGGTTCAGAGGTTCGATGACATGACCCCAGAGAACCACTCAACATAACCCATGCAATCCCACTTTCCGGTAGTTCATTGAATTTTGTTGTTTTTTCCATAACCACTACTATATCAATTTTATAGCATAGCTAAGCATCAACTAAATTCAATGGAGACAAAAATATAGTCAGGTGGAAGTAACTAACTACTGGGATTACAAAAGCAAATCATATACCCTAGACAAACTACAAATATTTCTATGGTGCATAGATAAAAACTGGGACAGCTGTGAATGGCGTGTCACTTGCCTTTTTGGTAGTCGAAGATGGTTCACTTCTCTCAATCAAAACACGTAGCTCTACGTAAGAACTATAAGATAAAATATGGCACAACATAAACACACAATTCATAATTAACAACATAATACAATCAAGACAAACAGTTGGAAAATGCTCTATGGTACTAAGGTGTGGCATGAGGTTTGGCTTGCAAGGTATGGCTTTGGGAGATGGAATGGATGGGTCAAATACTTGGAAATAAAAATATATCACTCTTGATACATTTGGTATAGATCAATTTTACTAATTCAAATACTTAGAAAAAAAAAGATTATCCAAGTCAATTGCTTAGAAGGAAAAGATTGACAAGGGCATATGGTTAAGGGTTGTTTGCTACACAAGAATGGGTAATTGGAATGATCCATGTGGTAAAATCACATGAATCTCAAATGTCGCAACTCAAAATACTATTAAGCAGGGGTAACAACTCTTACTAAGATAGTATGAGTTACACATAGATTTGGGTATGAACTAATGAAATATGGAATTACTCAAATTACTCATTTGTAAGTTGAAGTTTTATTTAGGTCAACGGTCTAATAGAGGTTGGTTAGACATGAAAAATATTGGGATTTGGTTCTTGGATCCTAATGGATAATAAGGGTTCAACACATGTGATATGGGGTAGAGTATCTCCACCCCACTAGAGAAAGGTAAAAGTCTAAAATAGGACATGTCACACTTTACTCAAATAACTCAATTTTTATTTGAATAATATGGACTAGGATAATATGTTTTGGAGAGATGTGATCATGGAACATGATGAATGTGTCTAATTATAGATGGGTATGGTCATAGGCTTCACTTCTGCAAAAAGGAAAACATGTCTAAAATATTTATAGGATTAAACCTACAAAGAAAATACTCAAAATTGACATATTTTGAAATTGTTCAAAAGTCAAAAGTTATCAATCCACTATGTTGTTCATATTTTAAAAAATTCAAGGGTATAATTTTTGCATGATTTGGATAAAGAGATCAAAAGATATTGATTTTACAAGATTAAACATTTCGCTGTTAAATTTTAATGACAGCCAAAAAGTAGTTAGAAAACATTTCTCGAATGCAAAAACTTCCTACACAAAAATTGTAGAAATTTAATTACAAACGCAAGAACAACCATTCAAAAGGAGATCTAGATCTAAAGATATGAAATTAAGTAGATACGTACAACAGTCTATTTAAAAACGAGAATAGGATTATTAGAGCGCGTGCGACGTGTCGAGTTGCAGTGTCGCGGCATTCTCTCGACGGTGATCTCGTGCGTGATGAAGATAGTGGCGTAGACGTGGACGTAGACGAACCATACGTAGGAACGTAGCGTCTCGTGTGTGCGCCGCGAGAGAGCGAGAAAGAGCAGCGGCGGCGCTGCGGGCGAGAGCGAGCGCTGGGGCGAGGCAGCGTCGCGCGGGGCGCGGGGGTGTAACATCCCAAAAATTTAAAACAAAACAAATGAATTTCCCTAGTTCCAAATTTTGGAACCAACAAAAACTTTTATTAAATTAAGTATGATACATAGTGATCTTGCTTAATTCTTGTGCTATTGCCATGTTTGCTTGTAATAGTAGTTTTGAAATAATCTTAAACCCTAAACCTCACCCCTCTTTTCACCATCCTAGCTAAAATAAAATAAAAGGAAATTAAATAAGAAAAAGGTATATGTGCCTATGGCTATTTTTACAAATCTTTACCCTAGACCTTTCTACTTTGTTTAGAGGTTTGGAAAACCTTCATACACTCTACCTAGCACTTATCAAACCAAATCCAAAGTGAAACCAAAGAAATTAAAAAGAAACTAAAAATGCCATAGAGGCATATGAGAGTAAAATGCAAATTTATGAATTTGGGAACCTTGACCCTAATACATGTTGTGAATGATTGGATCACTTCCATATACCATTTCAACACTCAACAACACCAATTGGGTCAAGCAAAGTCAAATTAAAAATCAAATGAACATGTGCATAGAGGCATATGTGACACATAGCCATAATACCCAATTCTTGCCCTATGCTTTTAAACCTTGATCAAATGGTGGGAATCCATTTCTAAACCTAATCTAGCACTAAATTGACCCTAACCCATGCCCAAGTAAAGCAAGGGGAACAATTTACAAGAATAATGAAATTTGACACATCACCTCTTATGTGTTATGGCCATTTTTGCAAATCTTTGATCAAGACCTTTTGAAATGGATTCAATGGTTTGAAAATATTTCTAAACTAAAAAGAATCACATTAGAGTCAACAAAAGTCAAATCAAATGGATAGAAATCAAATAATGAGAAAATCCCAATTTCACTCACATACACATAAAGCCAATTTTGCAAATCTTCACCCAAGGCCACCATAGCTTGATTTTTGGTTTCTAAAATACTTATATATGATAAACAAACACAAATGCATAGAAGAAACCAAATTCAAATCAAAGAAAATTTCAAATTCAACCCACATATGATAATGGTCATATGTCACCAAAATATTTTCTTCACCTCTTTACCCCTCTGGTTTTCTTTATTCCTAAACTAAACTTGGTCAACCAAAGCCATGTCATCCAAGACCAAGTCAAGGTGAACAACTTCTCTGTTGACCATCACTGCTGAAGTTGACCAGGTTGACCAGAAATGGTTTGACAAGTGAGGACTTTGAAATAAAGGGAAGATGAACCACATTTTGAATTATTGCAAAACTTCACCAAAATGAACCCCACCACCACCATTCCATCACATTAAATATAAGAATGAAGTGCACCAAAAAGATTTCCAAAATTCAAATATTTTGTTCTTGCGGCCATTTAATCGAACACCTGGCGAGCAGCATCTCTAGTTCATGTTACATGCTATTATCCAGAGGATTTTGGCCTAAACCTCTTTTAGATTATGATGATCACACTCCTCTGCAACCCCTGCATCAATGCCATGTCCTTGCACCACCGTTTAAAGTGAGAAAATGACCTAAACTAACCAGGCCGTGCACCATGCCGGCCATGCTTGCCACTCCTCTCTCTCGTCACCTCCTCTCACTTTCAGCATGTCACAGAGCTTCCTCTACACACAAGGACGACGACGGTACACAGCCCCAGCTCGCTAAGGCTTGGCATTGGCCGGAATCAGCACGCCCAAAACCTCGCCGGGACATGCCGGCCCGGCGTGGTGATCACGCCCTGGGCGCGCCAGGACGCCGTGTGCTCGAGCGCCCTACGCCACCCCTGCAAAGGCTAGCACTGCGTCGAGCCTCCACTCCACACCCTCTATCGCCTAGACATGCTCGAGTAACTGCGGCGGCCTTGTCACCGTCGTCCTCGTCGGATTTATGCCGCGGGTACCGCCGCAGACATTGCACGCGCCCGAACGATTCCGTCGTCCTCTCGCTGCGCCCTCTGCACCTAGAGCATCGCCGTGATGTCTCCTACCCGTAGCCATCCTTACCTTGCCCTTTGGCACGCCAGAAACGCCGCGCCATGGCCGCTCCTTCACAGCACCCGCCGGCCACCTCCCCCGCTATAAATAGAGACACCCCGAGCTCCAACTCTTCACACCAACTCGTTCTACTCCTATCCCTGCTTCTTCTCCACCAGTCAATTTGACACTATCTCGCCGGAGCACCACCAATTGCAAGACGAAGCCCGCCGGAGCCCGCGGATCACCGTCGACGACCGACGCCGCCCCGATCCTCGCCACGCGCTACCGGGCGCATCGGCACCCTCGACAACATCACCTCGCCACCACCAGAACCCCGCGGGAACGCCGGTAAGGCCGTCGACCCCCTAGGCTCGCCGCCAGATCGTCGGCTTCTCGCCGGAGACGACGACCGTCGTGAGCTGTCGATCGCCCATCTAATCTGACGCTCCACGTTCGCCATACCGTTTCGCCGTTTAAAAGTCACTGACGGGTGGAGCCCGCATCGTCAGGCGGCCCACGTGTGCTAGTCACACTCGCTGGGCCGGCCCAAGTCTTTTGCCCGTTTAGCCCATTTCGCGTTCCCGCCAAGCCCATTAAATTCAAAAATCGAATTTCTGTTAATTCCAATTTCCCTGCTGATGCTGAATTCAAATTTGAATAGTTTAAAATCTACTACACCAAATTTGACAAATTTTATATATTTCGAAATCCCATGAAATTGTCTAAATAATGCCACTAGCCTCATGTCCAAATTCGTAATTAAATTCAAATAATAAAAATAACAAGGCAGGGCCTTTTCTAACTTCAAATAAATATTAAAAATTATCTATAAATGATTTTGAGTTGATTCCAACTCTAATAAATCACATTTGACATAATCTAATTGTTTATGCAAAAATATAGCATAGTTGTTTTGCATGATCATGGACTAGATCCAAATAATGACTATGGAGCCATTTCTAGTCCATTTAACACATACACATAAACTTATTTAAATAGTATGGGAGCTTCTCTCTCATTTAAATTGTGATCCTAAGTAATTCAAATAGAGGTACTGACCTTGGTCTAATAAGCCTCATGCTTGGTTACTTAGAGACATTAAATCATTTCCATGCTAGTATTAAAATGCATGAGGTGTAGCACCTCATTTAAATTCTACTCTCAAATAATAGATATGAGTGTAGACCTTGGTCAACCTATACTCATACCTTATTATTATTTGGAGAGATTAAATCTTAAGAAGATTCAATGAGAGGAAATTATTTCCTCCAAAGCATTAAATAGCTATACTAATAAATAATTATAATGAGAGGAATTTATTTTTCACAATAAAACCAAGTAAATCACCATGCTAAATAAGATGTGATGTTAGCATAGGCTTGTGTGAATCTTTGGTGTGTTTAGTCTAGCATGCAAGTTTGGGTGGTGATTGTATCCTCGTATTCGTTTATAGACGCTAGTACCGAAGGCTACGAAGGGGACGACGAGAACATCTACGGAGAAGAAGGAGGAACATTTTGATCCATACACCAACCAAGGCAAGCTAGACTAATGCAAGTTATAATGTTGCAAGCTAATATTCTTGCAAGATACCCTAAGGCAAAGCTCTACAAGAGCAAGGCCTCATCCCCTTTTTATTTATGCTTAATGATCCTAGCCCAAGTTTTTACCTTACAAGTTTTTGACTTTGGTTTATCAAAGCTTTACTTGATTTTAATTACCAAAGTTACTTTTTGATTCATGATTCACTTTGTTTAGTTATGGAGTAGTGCAAGAGTATCAAACTTAGCCTAGAGCAATCCAGGTTACTTAGCACCCCTCATAACTAGTTGCTAGTGCTAAAGATTAAAATTGACTATTAGAGATGGGAACTTATGAAAACCAATGACTTTAAAAACCTTGGAATGATGAGTCATTCTATTGAAAGATTTTGAAGGTGAATCTGATCGGTGAATGACTTGGTGAATTTTACGAAACCGATGGTTGGGTTCGGATGCGATACCATTCCAATTTACAAGTACCCCCACAGTACTCGATTATGGGTAGGGCTTAACCGGAAGTTTATGTGTCTTAGTATGGGTTCCCTCTAAACAAGCGTCATCGGGGTTATGCCAAAAGCTGCCTCCACAACACAAAAGAAACGACGTTAAAGATGAGGTGAATGTCCGGCCCAAGCCCCGTGCGGTTCCCGAGTCGGCGATCTGTCTTCACTCGGGAGGCCAAGCTCATGGGGAGAGGTACCTGTACTAGGATATGTAAGTGAAAGGTTATGGTTGATGATCCGCGTACTGAGTTACGATTATTCGAGGTTACCCACGACGGATGTAATCAAAAGTTGGGGCACAAGTGTACAACCTCTGCAGAGTGTAAACCTATTCGAATAGCCGCGTCCACGGTTAAGGACGGTTGGAAAGGCCATACTGTTCCGTCATCAGACCATTTTTAAAAAATGTGACATATGACTTGTGTTTTAAATTTGAAAAGGTGAATGGTGAATTGGAATTTAAACACAACCAAGTTGTGGGAATGACACTAATGTTCCCACTTGAGTTAGTCTAGTGATTCAAGCATCTTTACTAAAAGTTTATGAAATAAACTTGGCTTTATGCAAATAAACCTAGAGCTTAGTATCCCCTTACTAAAATTGATAGTGCTTACACTAGTATTAGTTTGCGAGTACTTTAAAAGTACTCATGGCTTTGTCCCCGGCTATTCAAATGGCCGGACTATGAAGGTGAACGATGAGTACGAGGAAGATGGACAGCAGGACGTCTACGACAACTAGGACTGCTCCTGACGTCAAGCGTTGGCCTGTGGATTAGATAGCCACTACTACTTCGCTTCCGCTATTTGTGATGTTTGTGGATCAATAGATCAACTACTATTGTAATATTGGATCATGTGATCTACCTTTGTAAGATGATTATGTGTTGTAATAAATGATGACCCTATGATATTCAACTATTATGTCTCGCAACAACAATATTCCTGGGATTGCGATGTATGGCATAATAGGCATCTGGACTTAAAAATCCGGGTGTTGACTAGTTGGTATCAGAGCCATTGTTTGACCTTAGGAGACCCTAGTTAGAATGGACGTTCTGAAAAACCTAAGTTCAAAAACAAATGAAGTGAATATTTTTGGAAAAACTTAGTCACTTTCGTATCTTGGAGATCTTGTTAAAAATAAGAAGTCATGCTCTTCCTTATGAACTACATAAAATTTTGACACACTTGTTCACTCTCTAACTTACTCATCCCATTTCCCTTTCAGATGGAGCCAACCAACGTCAAGTTTTACCAGCTTGGGAATGGCGGAGACTTGATCTTCGAGAGGGACCTTGATGCCCTATCGGACTTTCTTGGACGCCCCCACCCCGAGTTCCACGGAGTTGAAGTCAACGACCAGCAAGGCGGGGAGCTTCAGTGGGTGATCACCGCTGATCTGAGAGGCAAGATGGAGCCTCCTACTTCTGAGAGGATCCTCTTCTCTTTCAGGGAAGGCAACTGGCTGGACGGACTAGCTCGTGCTCTTCAGGAAGCACTTGCCCGTCTGTGCGGGCAGAATGAGGCCGCCATCCATGGAGAGCGCTTTGCGCATATCGCAAGGCGTGACTCCGATGGAGAACCCATGGGCCTGCCGCTCCACCCTGAGCTGAGACACCATGTGGATCACCTGGACTTCATGCTGTTCCAGACCCAGAAGGAGCTGGACAACTCGCGTGCCTACGCCAACCAGACCCACATGGCATTGGCTCATCATGCCGATGCTATCAAGCTGCTCGCCAAGGACCGCAAGTCACTCCGTCTACAGCGTGCCAAGAAGGACGCTACCATTGAGCGCCTTCGCGCCCGGATAGCATCCTTGGAGGCCACTGTCAAGGGTCAAGAAGATCAGCTGAATGGGATGGATGAAGACGGTGAAGACATTCAGGGAGGAGAAGCCTTCCTGAGTGATGACGAGGATTTCGAGGAGGATAAGTTCACTGATGAGGAGGACTATGAGTTTCTGGAGGCCGGAGAGGATGGAATCATCCCGATCGATGTGGATGATGAGGATGAGTAGTTGCACCAGTTCACATGTGTAGGTGTGGGTACGTATCAGGATCCCCTTGTATCGTAGAGCGGTGAATGGTTCTTAAAACCAATGGTGTGTTAGCTTTGTAATGTGTGATGTTTGGTATGAATGAAAAAGTGTTGTTGGTTGTACCCCCTCAACACTACTCAAGTTTTGAAACTTTTCAAGTTTATCTCAAACGAACCATAGAAATTCCCCGCTTATCTTATGATCCACCTTATTATTCAGATGGCCCCTCCTACCCGCAACAACCCCCGTGCCCAAGCCAACCATATGCACCTTGAGCATGCCAAGATGACTGACACCATCAACATCCTTGCAATGGAGCGCAAGGCACTTCGTCATCAACACGCCAAGAAGGACTACCTCATTGCTAGCCTCCGCGTCAGAATAGAATCACTGGAGCAGTTCATCCCAATACCCAACCATGCCCCCAGAGGCAAGTCCACGGTGACTTGCTATGAATGTGGTGTTACGGGTCATTACTCTAGAAAGTGCCCGATGAAAGCCGCCAACAATGCCCCAAGGACTGGAAGCAATGCTGTACCCATTGCCCAAAAGGACAAGTCAGCGGTAACCTGCTATGAATGTGGAACTGTGGGTCACTATTCCAATGAGTGCCCCAAGAAGCTTGCCAAGACTGCCCTCAATACCGCCTGCAACCGCCCAGCGACGCTAGCTGTGCCACAACTGGAAGGAAGTTTGCCCCACACTACCCAGACAACCGCAATGGTTGTTACTACCGCTTGAATGCCACTGAAGCTCAGGAAGCACCACAGACCATGCCAAGTATGTCTTCTTGTTAGTAACATGCTCAATCTCTCTTAGGAACCTAACTTTTCTTAAAATCTCGGGACGAGATTTGTTTAAGGGGAAGGGTTTGTAACATCCCAAAAATTCAAAACAAAACAAATGAATTTCCCTAGTTCCAAATTTTGGAACCAACAAAAACTTTTATTAAATTAAGTATGATACATAGTGATCTTGCTTAATTCTTGTGCTATTGCCATGTTTGCTTGTAATAGTAGTTTTGAAATAATCTTAAACCCTAAACCTCACCCCTCTTTTCACCATCCTAGCTAAAATAAAATAAAAGGAAATTAAATAAGAAAAAGGTATATGTGCCTATGGCTATTTTTACAAATCTTTACCCTAGACCTTTCTACTTTGTTTAGAGGTTTGGAAAACCTTCATACACTCTACCTAGCACTTATCAAACCAAATCCAAAGTGAAACCAAAGAAATTAAAAAGAAACTAAAAATGCCATAGAGGCATATGAGAGTAAAATGCAAATTTATGAATTTGGGAACCTTGACCCTAATACATGTTGTGAATGATTGGATCACTTCCATATACCATTTCAACACTCAACAACACCAATTGGGTCAAGCAAAGTCAAATTAAAAATCAAATGAACATGTGCATAGAGGCATATGTGACACATAGCCATAATACCCAATTCTTGCCCTATGCTTTTAAACCTTGATCAAATAGTGGGAATCCATTTCTAAACCTAATCTAGCACTAAATTGACCCTAACCCATGCCCAAGTAAAGCAAGGGGAACAATTTACAAGAATAATGAAATTTGACACATCACCTCTTATGTGTTATGGCCATTTTTGCAAATCTTTGATCAAGACCTTTTGAAATGGATTCAATGGTTTGAAAATGTTTCTAAACTAAAAAGAATCACATTAGAGTCAACAAAAGTCAAATCAAATGGATAGAAATCAAATAATGAGAAAATCCCAATTTCACTCACATACACATAAAGCCAATTTTGCAAATCTTCACCCAAGGCCACCATAGCTTGATTTTTGGTTTCTAAAATACTTATATATGATAAACAAACACAAATGCATAGAAGAAACCAAATTCAAATCAAAGAAAATTTCAAATTCAACCCACATATGATAATGGTCATATGTCACCAAAATATTTTCTTCACCTCTTTACCCCTCCGGTTTTCTTTATTCCTAAACTAAACTTGGTCAACCAAAGCCATGTCATCCAAGACCAAGTCAAGGTGAACAACTTCTCTCGTTGACCATCACTGCTGAAGTTGACCAGGTTGACCAGAAATGGTTTGACAAGTGAGGACTTTGAAATAAAGGGAAGATGAACCACATTTTGAATTATTGCAAAACTTCACCAAAATGAACCCCACCACCACCATTCCATCACATTAAATATAAGAATGAAGTGCACCAAAAAGATTTCCAAAATTCAAATATTTTGTTCTTGCGGCCATTTAATCGAACACCTGGCAGGCAGCATCTCTAGTTCATGTTACATGCTATTATCCGGAGGATTTTGGCCTAAACCTCTTTTAGATTATGATGATCACACTCCTCTGCAACCCCTGCATCAATGCCATGTCCTTGCACCACCGTTTAAAGTGAGAAAAGGACCTAAACTAACCAGGCCGTGCACCATGCCGGCCATGCTTGCCACTCCTCTCTCTGGTCACCTCCTCTCACTTTCAGCATGTCACAGAGCTTCCTCTACACACAAGGACGACGACGGTACACAGCCCCAGCTCGCTAAGGCTTGGCATTGGCCAGAATCAGCACGCCCAAAACCTGCCAGGACATGCCAGCCAGCGTGGTGATCACGCCCTGGGCGCGCCAGGACGCCGTGTGCTCGAGCGCCCTACGCCACCCCTGCAAAGGCTAGTACTGCGTCGAGCCTCCACTCCACACCATCTATCGCCTAGACATGCTCGAGTAACTGCGGCGGCCTTGTCACCATCGTCCTCGTCGGATTTATGCCGCGGGTACCGCCGCAGACATTGCACGCGCCCGAACGATTCCGTCGTCGTCTCGCTGCGCCCTCTGCACCTAGAGCATCGCCGTGATGTCTCCTACCCGTAGCCGTCCTTACCTTGCCCTTTGGCACGCCAGAAACGCCGCGCCATGGCCGCTCCTTCACGACACCCGCCGGCCACCTCCCCCGCTATAAATAGAGACACCCCGAGCTCCAACTCTTCACACCAACTCGTTCTACTCCTATCCCTGCTTCTTCTCCACCAGTCAATTTGACACTATCTCGCCGGAGCACCACCAATTGCAAGACGAAGCCCGCCGGAGCCCGCAGATCACCGTCGACGACTGACGCCGCCCCGATCCTCGCCACTGCTACCAGGCGCATCAGCACCCTCGACAACATCACCTCGCCACCACCAGAACCCCGCGGGAACGCCGGTAAGGCCGTCGACCCCCTAGGCTTGCCGCCAGATCGTCGGCTTCTCGCCGGAGACGACGACCGTCGTGAGCCGTCGATCGCCCATCTAATCTGACGCTCCACGTTCGCCATACCGTTTCGCCGTTTAAAAGTCACTGACGGGTGGAGCCCGCATCGTCAGGCGGCCCACGTGTGCTAGTCACACTGCTGGGCCGGCCCAAGTCTTTTTGCCCGTTTAGCCCATTTCGCGTTCCCGCCAAGCCCATTAAATTCAAAAATCGAATTTCTGTTAATTCCAATTTCCCTGCTGATGCTGAATTCAAATTTGAATAGTTTAAAATCTACTACACCAAATTTGACAAATTTTATATATTTGGAAAGCCCATGAAATTGTCTAAATAATGCCACTGGCCTCATGTCCAAATTCGTAATTAAATTCAAATAATAAAAATAACAAGGCAGGGCCTTTTCTAACTTCAAATAAATATTAAAAATTATCTATAAATGATTTTGAGTTGATTCCAACTCTAATAAATCACATTTGACATAATCTAATTGTTTATGCAAAAATATAGCATAGTTGTTTTGCATGATCATGGACTAGATCCAAATAATGACTATGGAGCCATTTCTAGTCCATTTAACACATACACATAAACTTATTTAAATAGTATGGGAGCTTCTCTCTCATTTAAATTGTGATCCTAAGTAATTCAAATAGAGGTACTGACCTTGGTCTAATAAGCCTCATGCTTGGTTACTTAGAGACATTAAATCATTTCCATGCTAGTATTAAAATGCATGAGGTGTAGCACCTCATTTAAATTCTACTCTCAAATAATAGATATGAGTGTAGACCTTGGTCAACCTATACTAATACCTTATTATTATTTGGAGAGATTAAATCTTAAGGAGATTCAATGAGAGGAAATTATTTCCTCCAAAGCATTAAATAGCTATACTAATAAATAATTATAATGAGAGGAATTTATTTTTCACAATAAAACCAAGTAAATCACCATGCTAAATAAGATGTGATGTTAGCATAGGCTTGTGTGAATCTTTGGTGTGTTTAGTCTAGCATGCAAGTTTGGGTGGTGATAGTATCCTCGTATTCGTTTATAGACGCTAGTACCGAAGGCTACGAAGGGGACGACGAGAACATCTACGGAGAAGAAGGAGGAACATTTTGATCCATACACCAACCAAGGCAAGCTAGACTAATGCAAGTTATAATGTTGCAAGCTAATATTCTTGCAAGATACCCTAAGGAAAAGCTCTACAAGAGCAAGGCCTCATCCCCTTTTTATTTATGCTTAATGATCCTAGCCCAAGTTTTTACCTTACAAGTTTTTGACTTTGGTTTATCAAAGCTTTACTTGATTTTAATTACCAAAGTTACTTTTTGATTCATGATTCACTTTGTTTAGTTATGGAGTAGTGCAAGAGTATCAAACTTAGCCTAGAGCAATCCAGGTTACTTAGCACCCCTCATAACTAGTTGCTAGTGCTAAAGATTAAAATTGACTATTAGAGATGGGAACTTATGAAAACCAATGACTTTAAAAACCTTGGAATGATGAGTCATTCTATTGAAAGATTTTGAAGGTGAATCTGACTGGTGAATGACTTGGTGAATTTTACGAAAACTGATGGTTGGGTTCGGATGCGATACCATTCCAATTTACAAGTACCCCCACGATACTCGATTATGGGTAGGGCTTAACCGGAAGTTTATGTGTCTTAGTATGGGTTCCCTCTAAACAAGCGTCATCGGGGTTATGCCAAAAGCTGCCTCCACAACACAAAAGAAACGACGTTAAAGATGAGGTGAATGTCCGGCCCAAGCCCTGTGCAGTTCCCAGGCTGGCAGTCTGTCTTCACTGGGAGGCCAAGCTCATGGGGAGAGGTGCCTGTACTAGGATATGTAAGTGAAAGGTTATGGTTGATGATCCGCGTACTGAGTTACGATTATTCAGGGTTACCCCTGACGGATGTAATCAAAAGTTGTGGCACAAGTGTACAACCTCTGCAGAGTGTAAACCTGTTCGAATAGCCGCGTCCACGGTTAAGGACGGTTGGAAAGGCCATACTGTTCCGTCATCAGACCATTTTTCAAAAATGTGACATATGACTTGTGTTTTAAATTTGAAAAGGTGAATGGTGAATTGGAATTTAAACACAACCGAGTTGTGGGAATGACACTAATGTTCCCACTTGAGTTAGTCTAGTGATTCAAGCATCTTTACTAAAAGTTTATGAAATAAACTTGGTTTTATGCAAATAAACCTAGAGCTTAGTATCCCCTTACTAAAATTGATAGTGCTTACACTAGTATTAGTTTGCGAGTACTTTAAAAGTACTCATGGCTTTGTCCCTGGCTATTCAAATGGCCAGACTATGAAGGTGAACAGCAGTACGAGGAAGATGGACAGCAGGACATCTACGACAACTAGGACTACTCCTGACGTCAAGCGTTGGCCTGTGGATTAGATAGCCACTACTACTTCGCTTCCGCTATTTGTGATGTTTGTGGATCAATAGACCAACTACTATTGTAATATTGGATCATGTGATCTACCTTTGTAAGACGATTATGTGTTGTAATAAATGATGAATCTATGATATTCAACTATTATGTCTCGCAACAACAATATTCCTGGGATTGCGATGTATGGCATAATAGGCATCTGGACTTAAAAATCCGGGTGTTGACAGGGGGCGAGGCGGGCCGGGGCGGGGGAGGGGTGGGGGCGTGGGGTCGCACGGCCGGGTGGGCCGCGGTGGGGTGGCGCCACGCAGGGGCGAGCTGGGTCGTTTCGGCCAGGTGGGCCGTTTGGCCTGGCCGTTTTTTTTAGGGTTTTCTATTTCTATGCCCTCGGGTCCTTAGTTGTGCTCAGTTTTCCCCAGCTCCTTAGTTTTTCCTTAGTTTTCCCCTGCTGTAACGGCCGATTGCCCGACGGCTGACCGTTATCTTCTGAATAGTGGGACCACGTAGAGCCTGCAAAGACACATCAGACCATCCATTCTTGTTTGACCGTAAGCATCGGTGTATCCCTGACGAAAACGCGAACGAGTGGGGGTTCGGTATATCAATGACAAGTGGGGCCATGACACTGATACAAGGGGCAATACACGGGTAGGATTAGATTTTTAAACGGAGCTCTACAGCGATGGCACGGAGGAGGTGGCCTGCGGGGTGTCGAGATGAGATCGACGTCCACAAAGAACTGCATGAGGCGCGACCAGACGCATTAGATAGATATGAACTAGACACATTTAACCATGCAAAGAAGAGAATAAATGGTCGAGGACATCGACGACTACCTCAAAACTTTGACTGACCATGTCGGACACGAACGTGAGCAATGTAGAGAAAACTAGTGTCTCTCCTTTCTGGCGTGTATAGATGGGTGCTAGGAGAGTGTGGTGGCGAAGGGAAAGACCTCGCGGTGGTCCGTGGCGTCCGAGCATAGCGGGCGGCGTGGCCCTGCCCACGGCGGCGTGCATGCATGTTCGGCATTGGCATCCGCATGTACGTTCGGCATTGGCCTCGGCGGTATCTCTCGGTGTGTCGTTGATCGAATGAGGGGACGGGATTGAGGGTGCATCCCGACGGTGACCTAGCAAGTGGCGGCGAGCATAGCCGTTTCGACCATGCCGATATCGGCATCGGCATCGTTTGGAGGCTGTGGTGCTCGAATCAAGGTGGGATTTGTTTCTTGTACGCCAAATGAATTTGAAACAAGTTTCATGTTGAAGGTTAGGTAACGAAAGTTTGTAATTAAAAATTATACTAGCGCCATGGTGAGGTTCTTTTTGATAGAGCTATACGGTTCGACAAACATTTTTGACACTTTCTAGATATTCCTTGTTGTTACATGTATGGCATCATGTATGAAAAATTTGGGGTCATTTGGAGATGTTCGAAAAAATCACTTTGCTTAAGCACATGCCGTTTCGTCTCACTGAAACCAGCTTTTCTAACAAGGTGATTTTTCCAACCTTCTCTAAATGACCTCAAATTTCATACAGATGATCTTCTATACATAGATAGATAGATTGTTTCGTTTTTACATTTTTTGAACTTTTTATTTCCCTTTATAATACCCAATTTATTTTCAGGTCAAAACCTCGAAAAACAGCATCATGTATGGCATCATTTTCACCCTAAATTTCAAATTTTGTGAAACTTTCCCTTTTAGATATTCCTTGTTGTTATAGGTATGGCATCATGTATGCCAAACTTGGTTAGGTCTCAATGAAACCAGCTTTTGTAACAAGTTAGGATTTTTCGACCTTCTCTAAAGGGATTTTTTTCTACCTTCTCTAAATGACCTCAAAAATCATACAGACGATCTTCTATACAAAGATAAGTAGATTGTTTTGTTTTTACATTTTTTTGAACTTTTATTTCCCTTTATAATACCCGTTTGATTTTCAGGTCAAAACCTCGAAAGTTAACACAAGTAGATGGTGAACCCTCCCAAACTTCAAATACAGAGATAGATAGATTGTTTCGTTTATCATTTTTAGCGTGAATAGTAATGGCTACAAGAAATCAGTTATGGTTTATCATTTTTTGCGTGAAAAGTAATGGCTACAACAAATCGGTGATGGTTTATCATTTTTTGCGTGAAAATTAATGGCTACAACAACTCGGTGATGGTTTATCATTTTTTGCATGAAAAGTAATGGCTGCAACAAATCGGTGATGGTTTAGCATTTTTTGCGTGAAAAGTAATGTCTAAAAGAGTTTATAATTTTTAGAGCGTCAAAAATAATATAGAAAACCGCCCTTTAGCATACTTAGAGGGTGGAAGCTAACCGCCGACAGAGAGAGAGAGGGTGGTGGCCCCGATCAGAGAGAGAGGGGTTATCCTGCCCGTTAGATCATACGATCAATGGTCGGCGGGCACGATCCGCGTGACATGGGCTAGACCAATCAGGACAATGTTGCACGTCTGTGAGAATTTATGAAGGGAGAGGGCAAAACTGAGTAGTATCAAGAAACCAAGGGCACCTGAGTAGTAAACAGACTAAGGGATTCAAATATGAGATTTTAAAAATGGAAAATGCGTGTTTTGTACAATGAAACCCATCTTGGCCTACCTCAAACTATTTGCAATACAAATATACATGAGTGTGAGAATTGTGGCCTCATTTAGACAAAGTATGTTTTGGGGAAAGCTGTTTTGGGAAGGGCTTATTGTGGAAAGCCATGCATCTTCATAGCTACTAGATGATTTGAGAAGTTGCAATTTGAGGTAAAACTTGATTTATCTATGATTGTTATGGTTCCCAACGTGGCAGGTCGCGTAAGAAGACTCCATGAGTAAGTGCCACTCTTTTCGGAATTTTTTGCACATTAAATGACTCATTTAACTAGTTAATCCCATTTGTTGACTCTCTGTTGACCAGCCACTTGAGGGTAAAACTGAGTATATTGCACTAGCCAGTATTAGCACTCAAGGGGAAAACTGAGCACACAAAAAATGCTAGTATAAGACTCGAGGGTATACCTGGGTACATCTAAATTTACAGGGTTAGACTCGAGTATGTGTGTTGCGGTGCAGAAGTGGAAGACGTGCAATTGTTGATGCGTAGACGTGGGTCATGGTGCAGAAGTCGAAGACCTGCAATCGTGGACGCGTGTCGCGTTGCAGAAGTCCAAGACATGCAGACGTGCAATGGTGGACGCGTAGGACGCGGGTCGCATTAACCACCCCTTGCCTTTATAGACGCCTCCTCGCACTATCTCTGTCACTCTCACTCGCTCACGCAACGCCGCCTCTCACGTCCCATCATCTTCTCCAAAGCAAAAAAAAACCCTCTCCCTCTCCTCTGCCGGCGAGATGGACAAGGAGAATGCGAATCCCATCGTCCACGACGCCGTCGGCTCCAAGCGCGACGCCTCCCTCTTCGACGCAGTCCCCTCAACGGCCATCGCCGCTGCCGCCGGTGCATCGGAGGCTGCCGCCGGTGGCGGTCAGATCCCGCTGGGATGGGTCCCTATGAGGAGGTGCCGTACATCTCGCCCCCGAACCCCTACGACACCTGCATGGACGACCCATGGAACGAGGTAACTACGGTTTGCTCCCTTTTTTGTTCCCCATTCCTTTTTGAACCCTATTTTTTTTGGTTCCCTAGTAACTATTAGTGCCGATCTGTAGATGGATGAGTATTGGGTTAATATTTGTGCCAATTTTATTCCATTTTGTTTTGATCCCTTCTTGATTTCGTTTAAGATTTGGGGTTCGGCCTTTCGGTAAATTTATGAAGGTAATAATGGGATCTCAATCAGTTAATTTATGCAAGTAATCATGGGATCTCAATCAGTTATTTTATGCACGAATCAAAAGATATCAACCGTTTAATTTTGCAAATAATCTGGAATGTGTTCAAATTCAGATCTGGAATCTATTTCTTTGCCTATGATGAATCGTTGGGCACCAATTTTTACAGGGAGGGTTCAGCGAACCATTGCTGTGTACAAATCTGTTGTGCATGAGCTTTGGTTCGCTAACACCGTCCCTGTAGATATATAATCGTGTCCACTCTAACTGAGGTTGTCTCTGTTTTTCCTAACTTTGTTATCATGCACCTTAGTCATCGTTGCAACTCATTCACTCATAGTTTCCGTTTGATATGGATCAGGTGTCTGGCAGTGACATCGGCAGCGACGACGAGGACCAGCACACCAAGACTCGGCGAGGTCTTTGCGGAGGCTGCAGGTCGGCCAGTACATCTCCTACTTCGCCAAGGGTGTCTACAGGTGCCCCTTCTGCACTAGGAGACTCAGCGGCACCGACTTCAACTGCCTCCTCACGCATGTCGAGGACATCGGAAGGACCTTCCCCAAGGTCGGCGCGACGGTGAACGTCTACTCCTTCCGCGCCAAGCACAAGGCGCTCGGCATTCACCTCCGCAACTTGCAGCGGGTGGAGATCTCCGTCGGGCGCATGCCTCCGCTCAAGCCGAAGGTGCCCAAGGGGAGAAACAAGTGGAGGCAGAGCCAGATGGGGTAGGCGGAGTCCTGGACGTGTGCTGCTGCAAAGCAGCTTCTATTTTGTTGTTAGCTAGGGATCCCTTGTTGTGATGTTGTTAGTATGATGGTGTCGTGAAGAACCTCGAACATGTTACTATGTTGGTTGATGTGTATGCGGCTTATTATCTAGGGAGGGATCTATGGTGACCCTGCATACCACTGCATGTTGTAGTATGTCAGTCGTTGATATAACATTCGCGAAGTACCATTCCGCAAATATTATATCCCTCAGAGTAGTACAACAGAACATAGCTGGTCCATAACTCATTCATACATTATTACAAACCAAATATATACATCATCTTGGAGCTCCTCCTGGGTCCAGAGAGGAATAATCTTGGGTTCGAGGTGAACCCAGCTTAGCTTACAATATAGAAGTCTTAGCAGGTCATACATTTATTCTCCTCGAGCAGCTAAGTACTAAAGTGTTCGTATTGCTCGGATACTACTACTATAAGAATAGCCTACGCTTGTTCTCCTTTGGAGCCCTCCCCAGTTCCGTAGACGATGATGTAGTCCACTCCCTCTACACCCCCGGAGAGGTCTGGCTCTTCATAGCAGATCTCCTCGGCTCCACCTTTTCCATCAGATGCCTCCTCGAGGTGGTTCAGACATTCTAAGCAAAGGATTATAAGGGGTATGAGTACGAGCGTACTCAACAAGTTCATATTAGGAAAGAGGTGTTTAATGCACTAGCTACGATATTAGACCAGAAAGTATAATACCAATGCATGTTTTAATAATCATTTCTTCAAAAGATTGCTTTTATTAAGAAGAACTATATCCGTCAGCCTTCACCGATTTACTAGAACTTCATGGAGTTCCTTTCCGGCAGCGTTCGCAGTTCCAAATCTCGGAACAGGGAGTGACAGGTCACGATTCATTACACTCCGCAGAGGTGTGTTGCTTTACCCATAAGAGATCTTAACATTGGTTCCAACCGGGCAGCTTTCCCGTCCACACTTCCTTTGGTGCGAGGCCCGGTATAAGGTCTTAGTCAATCATACTCCTCCGCTACCTCGCACACCCACCCTTTGTTGCAATTCCGACCTTGGGTTCTTGCCGGCCAGCGTATCCATAGGATACCATCCGACCTCAACTACTATCAGGCATCCTGGCCCAATACCTTCGCCAGTCGTTGCAACCCATCATAGACCGCATTACCGTGGGGACTTTAACGGGTTCCCCACCTTACCGCTTGTCCCTCAGGATTCAAGTGTCTACCGTAAGCGCATCCGTTGATGAACGAGAGGTGGAAGTACAACTGACTATTCCGTCCCACTCCAGATCTTATGGTTAACACGAGTTATACGGCACAAGAATCACTGGACGACATTTGTTGTTTAATCCTAGATGGATATAAACCCTTGCCTTGGAACCTCCACCATATCAACACATACCATGGTTCCATTGCCCACCACATAGTCATATTCATACTTATGAAAATAGCATTTTTACTTTTTATGCAAGAGTGATAAGTATAGTACTTTGCAAGTAATTTGGTACAAATACTCAAATGACATGAGCAAGCGATAAACTTGCCTGAAGACTACAAAGTGTTGCAGTTTGATGGTGTGGAATGACCCTTGTCCTCTGTTTCTGAAAGATAGCATCATTGTCCGATAAGGGCAATGGTTAAAGAAGCAATTATGCATGCTTTCACCTTTTAGGGTTTTGTCCCCCCTTCCTGATGTTTTATCATTTTATGTCTGAGGTAATTATTAAGAATAATTTTAGGGATACTTCTTAAGAGTAAAATTCTACCTTCGTATATTGCCAAGGTGTTTTTAAGTCCAAAAGGATTTATGGACTTATTTTATCATTAAAAATAATAAGGGTGATTTTTAATGATTTAAATATTCATTTCTTGCATTTAATTATGACTTAATTTTTAATTGTCTCAAAAAATTCCATTCATATTTTATTATGATATAGAATTTTATTCTGAGTGATTTACATGTTTTTATTTATTTTTTTAGAGTTCTCATCCATTTTCTATCTTTATTCAAAGTTTCAGTTTTTCACAAAATTTAGGAAATGACAGTTTTGCCCCTGGGCCCACTTGTCAGTGGAGCCCAACGGGTTGGGTTAGACCCACTCGGGTCCAACCGACCCGTGCGGTCGCTCACTCCACTCCTTCTCCTCCGCGTCACCTCGAACCCTAACCCTTCGCTCTCTGGCGACTTGTTGTCGCCGCCGCCGTCGCCGAATTATTCCGGCCGACTCCGGCCATCCCCGGCGATGAGATCGGTCGCAAACTGTCCGCCTCTCAACGGCGCATCTAGTGATCCGCATCGATCTGCGATTCGCGGTTGCCTCCGTTCATCCTTAACTCTCCTGCAACTCGGGTCGCACAGATTCATGGCGATTCGCCGTTCGTCGACGGCCCCGGTCGCTGTGGTGCTGTCGTGCCCCCGTTGTGGTGGTGCTGGAGTTCTCGTGCCCGGTGACGCCTGGCTTGGCAGCGGCTTGGCGCTGCCGTGGCTGGGCTGTGCCGTCGTGCCGCCACGGGAACGCCGTGGTGCTTCTGCTCCAGGTACGTGTTGGGGGGATAACCCCCGGTATGCCAAAGGCATGCCAAACCGGATGGTTTGAGCCATCAAGATACCGGTTTAATGTTCGTACCGGAACGTAAAAGATAAGAACTTAGCTAAGTGAGGCTAAGCCGGTATCCCCAAGAGGGGTATGCCGGAACCGGATAAGAAGACACCGGGTTACCGGAAAGAAGAGCAGGTCGGCAGGACTAGTCAAAGATTCTCTCCAGAGCTAGAAGACAAAGATGAGCTAAGCAAAGTAACTTTAGACGAAGGGCTGACGATAAAGAGAAGGATGACGGTCAAAGAAGCCGGAGGACGTCAGCATCCCTGATTAAAGAGGCCTCCGGTGCCTTCTATGATTAAAGTAGCTTTGTAAAGTAGGTTGTCTAGTCAAAGAT
The DNA here is from genome assembly GCF_022539505.1 of Lolium rigidum. Lineage (NCBI taxonomy): Eukaryota > Viridiplantae > Streptophyta > Magnoliopsida > Poales > Poaceae > Lolium > Lolium rigidum. The sequence goes on from NC_061510.1 coordinate 80,022,184, forward strand.
GCCATTAGGGTTTCTTGCCCTGTAAGCCACCCTCTCCCCTATATAAGGAGAGGGGCAGCCCCTCTTACGGGCGGACACGAAGACACTAGAACACTTGTACTGAGAAACTTGTATCCTGTTAAGATCAATAAAGAAGATGATCTAGAGCGAGTTCTTCCTTATGTCTTTCTTCTTGAACCTCTAGCCTTGGTTAAGTTCTTGAGGAAACCATCCGGAAGTTCATCCCATCTAATCACAAACCCTCCCCGAATCCTCTTGCGTCCATTCGGCCCCAATCTAAGCCATCCTATGGCATCTGTCTGTTCACCACGACGACAGTTGGCGCCCACCGTGGGGCATGAAGTGGCGCATGCTGGAATACATATTCGGGCGGGCATCCTCGAGGTCGCCGGCGAGCGGACAGTGTCTGCGCTCGTCCAACGCTTCTACTCCATCGACTTCATCAACGACAACGCGGGTTGCTTCGCCAACGGCGGCATCTTCCCCAAGAACGGCCGCATCATCGAGTTCGGCAGCCACCGCGTCTACTTCGGCACCGTCCCTGTGCGCCGGCGCCTCTCGCCGGTGCTGGTGGCACCGGACCCGCCAAGGTGGCTCCGTGCAGGCCGCGCCGCCGGCAGCGTCGAGGTGATGATGGCCGGCGTAGCCGGCGCGGGCAAGGAGGCTGCGGACGAAGTTGCTGGTCGTGCGGCTGCGACCCGTGCGGCCAAGCCACCGCTGGAGCGCGACACCGGCGCGCCGGGAGTGTCTTCCGCACCACCGGCAACACCTCTCCAAGCGGCGATGAACGTGCTGGCAACGCCCATCGCGCAGAACATCGACCCGGCAACGGCTCAGGCGGAGCTGGAGGCGCAGCGCCAGAAGATACTCGAGAGCGGCAAGGACGTCGTCAGGGCGCAGCGCGAGCTGAACTTAACCGTACGTGAGTATAACGCTGCCCATGGCTTTGCTTCTGTTAGCGCTCATGCTGCTAGGATACCGGAAAACCGGCTTAAAGCTCGCAATCTAGATCAGGATTTGCGTAAGGAAGTTCTTACCGGCAAGAGTACCTCTGCATCCGCTAGCATCGTAGAGAAACCTAAGTACGATGAGTCCGGATAAAACCATAAAAGCTGCTAAGGCTGCTGTAGATCTGTGTGACTCGCTTACCGGAGAAGCTCTGGCAAAACAACAAGAGCGTGTCAGAGAGCTGCTAGATACTGTAGAGCAGCAGAACACTGAGCAGCTGGCTAAGCTGAACAAGGCCATCGCCTCGAAATCCGCGCGTTCAACAAAGAATGCCGGAAGCAAGTCCCATGGGCAGGCCTCGTCCCCTCATCCGGACAGAAGAAGAGAAAAAGAAGTGAACGCACTGCAGATGACTGTGTACGATCCGGTCCTTGCCGGTAAACAACAAGCCGGGCAACATGATGCCGGTAGAAAAAGCCAAGGGGCAGAGCGAGGCTACGCTAAAGGAGGCTATGCCAGAAACAATCATGCCGGTAGACACGAAACTGGGCAAAACTATCCGGCTGCAAGGGCAGCGTACGACGAGGAGGAGATGCCTCCACCAAGGTACCGGCAGGCAAGGGCCGCGGCACCAGAACATTACGATGAAGCTGATTCAACAAGACTCACCGCTTACCGGAAACCTTTGGGAGAGCGGTTGGGAGAAAGAAACTTGCCGGAACGGGATGCGAGGCACCGTCTGGACAGAGTATACCTGTCGGAAATGATTGAGGCAGAGGGTCCTCCGGGTCCAAAGTGCTTTGGCCCAAGGATCATGAAAGAGCCACCACCAGTTCGCAACTTTCGCTTGCCCCGTGACACCAAAACATATGATGGCACCACTAAGCCGGAAGATCGGCTCGCGGATTACGTGACCGCGGTATACGTTGCTGGTGGCGGAGGAGTCATAGCTGGAGGAGGAAACCGGCGTTGGGCCGTAAGAATCGTGCCGACGTTCCTAGTAGGACCGGCAAGAATTTGGCTGAACAACTTGCCGGAAGGAAGCATAAACGGCTGGTTGGACTTTGAGGAAGCTTTTGTGAGCAACTTCAGCAGCACTTACAGAAGGCCAAACAGGCCTCAGCAGCTTGCTTTGTGCGTGCAGCGCCCGCAAGAAACAGACCGGGATTACCTCACCCGGTGGAATTCCACCAGAAACTCTTGTGAAGGAGTGATAGAGGCACAGTGCCATCGCTTGGTTTAGCCGAGGATGCCGGCGAGGTTCGCCTTTGTGGCAAAGGCTACAGAGGAACATGCCAACAACGTTGGCGGAGATGATGCGTGTGGCGGATAACTATGCGTTGGGAGACCCAATGCAACCGGCGATACAAGCGGAGCCGGAACAGTCAAACCCGCCTCAGCAGCAATACCGGGATAACCGGAACAACAAAAGGAGGGAAGATTTCCCGGATCGAAGGTATGGCTCGCAGCAAGTTGCCGTCTGTGCAAGAAAACTCTGATGCCAGCGGCAGCCAGAGGCAAAGAACCGGATCGCAGCCATGGGCGGGTCCTAAGAAACAAGGGTCGAAAAGAAACCCCGGGGCCGAAAAAGAACCGGCAAGAACCCGCAAAGTACACCATGGAAGCTGCCATGGACCAACCTTGCCGGTGGCACACACCGAATCCGGCTCACCCGTCGAACCACTTGACAAAAGACTGTACCTGGACCAAGTACTTGATGCAAAAGGGGGCGGTAAAAGACACCCAAGGACAAGGGGGCAATGCAATGAGGCCACCACCGGACATGCCGCGTCAGCAGCAGCTACCACCACCACCACCGCTTACCGGGGCAAACGCCTTGCCGGTACATCCTCAGCAAAACATACAACAGTATCAGCAAGTCAATCAGGTGGGAGAGGGCTACGGCCAACCACCTCCACCGACACCCTTGGGCCGGAATGTTTATAAGGACCCAGATGTGTGCTGTGTCGTGTTCGTCACCGAGCCGACAGACAAGCAAAGCCTACGCCGTCGTTCAATGGAGGTAAACGCGGTGATGCCGGCAGTGCCAAAATACATGCCGTGGTCGAGCAGAACTCTCATGGTCATACCGGGATCACCCTAAAATCATGCCGAACCCGGGTGGCTACGCTCTCGTGGTGGACCCAATCATGAAAGGGCCAACGACTCGCGTAAAGTTCTGCAAGGTGTTGATAGACAATGGGAGCAGCATAAACATAATGTACAAGCACACCATGCATACGCTGGGCATAACAGAAAACATGCTTCAGCCAACGCACATGACGTTCCATGGAATTGTTCCGGGTTTGTCCTGCGCACCGGTTGGAAAAGTCCGGGTGGATGTGTCATTTGGAGGACGTGACAATTGCCGGGTTGAGAACCTTGAGTTCGAGGTGGTGGACTTAGATAGTCCGTACCATGCATTGCTGGGGAGACCGGCACTGGCGGCCTTCATGGCCTCGACCCACACGGCATATCTCAAGATGAAGATGCCGGTACCTCGTGGACCCCTGACTGTGGTGGGAAACTACAAAATCTCACTGGAGACAGCATCTGCCGGATCAAACCTAGCGGAGTCGCTGGTGATCGCGGAGGAAAAAAGAAGGATGCAAACCGCAGTTGCGCCGGCTCGGTCCTCGCGCTTGAGCTTAGCGGCAATGAGTGCAAGTCCGAGCGCTCCAGCGTTCAAACCGACAAAGGAAACAAAGGACATCGTGGCTGGACCCGGCTTTCCCGAGCGTACCGTTCGTATCGGTGCCGGTCTCGCGTGAGGCATAGGAAAGCGCGCTCGCCGCCTTCCTCCGTGAGAATCGGAATATCTTTGCCTCGGTCTACCGATGACTTGGTAGGTGTTCCGAGGGAGCTGTCCGAGCACTCTCTAAACGTTCGGAAGGATGCCAAGCCGGTGCGACAACCATTGCGCCGGTTCGCTGAAGATAGGAGGAAGATTATTGGAGAAGAGGTGACGAAGATGTTAGTTGCCGGTTTCATTGTGGAAGTCACGCATACTGAGTGGCTGGCCAATCCGGTGATGGTCGAAAAGAAGAAAGATGAGAACCTGGAGGCAAAAGCTCCAAAGGTGTGGCGCATGTGCATCGACTACACCAACCTCAACAAGGCTTGCCCAAGAGACCCTTTTCCTCTACCGCGGATCGATCAAGTGATTGATTCCACTGCTGGGTGTGAGCTGTTGTCTTTCCTGGATGCATATTCCGGTTTCCACCAAATTCCCTTGAAAAAGGAAGATCAAATAAAAACTTCGTTCATTACCCCGCACGGGGCTTACTGCTATATCACTATGCCTTTTGGTTTGCGCAACGCTGGTGCAACGTACCAGCGCTGTATGCAAAAATGCTTGTTTGAGCAAATCGGAAAGAATGTGCAGGTGTATGTGGATGATATCGTGATAAAAACTAAGGTAAAAGATACCCTAATTGATGATATCCGGCAAACGTTTGATAACTTAAGAAGGTTCCGGATGAAACTCAATCCGGCAAAATGTACTTTCGGTGACCCTGCCGGCAAGTTGCTTGGTTTCCTTGTCTCAAGCCGAGGCATTGAGGTCAATCCGGTAAAGATCCGGGCAATTGAGAGAATGACGATACCGCAAGATCTAAAGGACATACAGAAATTTACCGGAAGCTTAGCATCGCTAAGCCGGTTCATAAGCAGGTTAGGAGAAAAGGCCTTTCCACTCTACGCTTTAATGAGAAAATCCGATAAGTTCGTCCGGACCCCTCAGTGCGTACGCAGCGTTTAAGGAGCTGAAAACAATGCTGGCCACCGCGCCGATATTGGCTTCGCCGTTGGAGAGAGAGCCGATGTTGCTATACATAGCAGCAACCAACCGGGTCGTGAGTGTCGTGGTGGTAGTAGAAAGGGAAGAGGAAGGAAAAACCGTCCAGAGGCCGGTATACTACCTGAGCGAGGTGCTCTCCCTCTCAAAGAAAAACTACCCGCACTTCCAGAAAATGACCTATGGCGTGTTCATGGCCGCCACGAAGCTCAAGCATTACTTTGAGGAACATCCTATGAAGGTGGTGAGTGAGGCACCCATCTCTGATATCATGTGCAACAAGGACGCTAGCGGCAGGATTGCGAAATGGGCAATACAGATATCACCATATGTACCGGTGTATGAAAGAAGAGACGCCATCAAATCGCAAGCTTTAGCTGATTTTTGGTCGATTGGGCGGAAATGCAATACAAGCCCCCGGATCAAAGAGTGGAATACTGGAAGATGCACTTTGACGGATCCAAACTCAAGGAAGGTCTCGGTGCCGGTGTGGTCTTAACTTCACCAAAGGGAGATCATCTCCGGTATGTTTTACAAGTGCATTTCAGGGTATCAAACAATGTCGCTGAGTATGAGGCTTTGATCCATGGACTTAAGGTCGCAAAAGAAATCGGTGCACACCGGATCATTTGCTATGGAGATTCAGATCTTGTGGTACAGCAGTGTTCCGGAGATTGGGACGCAAAAGATGCCAACATGGCCTCGTACCGGTTTCACGTGCAAAAGATTGCCGGCTTCTTCGAAGGCTGTGAGTTCCACCATGTACCGCGTGCAGAAAATGAAGCTGCGGATGCTTTGTCCAAGCTGGGCTCGTCCAGGCAAGAAATTCCTCCCGGAATAGCCTTGGCACACCTAAGAGTACCATCGATCAAGCCAAGTCCGGAGTCGGAATCAATTTATGTACCGGAGTCACACATTGTGCCAATGGATATTGACGAAGGAAACCCGGGGACTGTTCCGGTAAACTCCGGGACTGTTCCGGTAAGATCGGCCGCTGCCGCGCCGGCACCGGAAGAAACGATGCTGGTGGATAGCATGGACATAGACGTACCGGTGTTCCTAGTTCGGGAGACTCCATCGTGGGTTAAACCTATTAAGGAATTCCTGGTCAACGGCACCTTGCCGGTTGACGAAGATGAATCAAGGAGGATCCAAAGGAGGTCCAAGGCTTACACCATCATCAATGGCGAAATGTACAAGAGAAGTGTTACCGGTGTCCTCCAAAGATGTGTGGAACCGGAAGAAGGAAAGGAAATGCTCGAGGAGATTCACCGAGGAGAGTGTGGACATCACGCTTCCTCAAGGGCGCTGGTAGCAAAGGTGTTCCAGCATGGGTTCTATTGGCCAACAGCTTTGGAAAATGCGGAGGATATGGTAAGAAAATGCAATGGGTGCCGAAGTATGCCAAGCAAAATCATACCCTCAGCCTCCGGCTTGAAAACAATACCATTGACTTGGCCGTTTGCAGTTTGGTGCCTGGACATGGTTGGCCCATTCAAAACAAAGCAAGGGGAAACATGACCCATATCTTGGTTATGGTGGACAAATTCACCAAGTGGCTAGAAGTCAAACCCATCGCAAAGTGTGATGGACGCACAGCGGTTAAATTCTTGAAAGATGTCATTTTGTGGTATGGATACCCACATAGCATCATCATCGACAATGGCACAAACTTTGCTCAAGGTGAGTTCAAAAGGTTTTGTGAGGACAAGAATATCCGGTTGGATTTGTGCTCGACCGCACACCCACAAGGCAATGGCCAAGTGGAAAGAACAAACGCTTTGGTGCTTTCCGTATCAAACCGAGACTCATCGATGCGGTGGAAAAATCGCCGGGTGTTGGCTCGATGAGCTACCATCGATGCTCGTGGAGCGTAAGAACTACTCCAAACCGGTCTACCGGATACACTCCATTTTTCATGGTTTATGGAGCGTGAAGCGGTCATACCAACCGACATTCTCCATGATTCACCAAGGGTGCAACTCTATAACGAAGAAGAGGTAAAGGAAGCTCGAGAGAACGATGTGGACTTGCTAGAAGAAGCAAGAGAGATGGCCTTGGCAAGAACAGCCATTTACCAGCAGTAACCTCGTACGCTATCACAGCCGGAAGGTTAACCCGAGAGTTTTCCGGGAAGGAGACCTGGTGCTACGCCTAGTGCAGCGCACTGAGGGCAGGCACAAGCTTTCCCCGCCATGGGAAGGGCCTTTCATTGTGAGCAAGGCTCTCCACAATGATGCCTACTACCTGATTGATGCATAGGAATGGAAGAAAGGAAAGGCGGACAGGTCCGGAGAGGAGACCAAGCGTCCATGGAACGTAGCTTTGTTGCGTCCTTTCTACTCTTGAAGTGGTGGTGTAAGAAGTTCCTTTTTTGTACCTCATATGCTATGAATAAAATATGCCGGAACCTTGAATGAATCTCGGGGACTACCACAACTTAAAGTTGCATGTAACTTGTTTATTTTTTCAGTTTATCGGTTGCTTATTGAATGTTTTTTCTTTCCGGTTTAGTAGTGTGCTAAATCTTACCGGAGTCTTCGACTCTGCTGCTGTCCGCAAACCGGCTTCATGGCAAGCAAGATAAGCCGGTAGGGGATAAGCACATGAACTGCGGAGAGGGAGAGCAGGAAAGAACAATCCGGAAAATTTAACTAACCCCGGTTAAACCGGTTTTTTGCAAAATTTCAGAGTTATTTCTAAGTTCAAGAAGATGCTTGTTTTGGTGAAAGAACCTTGTGCTCATACGCCAAAGAACGCCCAGAGAAGGCAGGCAGAGCCAAGGCAAAAGAACCAAGTATGCATCGAATTGGATGCGGAAACAATCTAGAAATCTTTGCAATGCAGGATAAAAGCAAAACCATGAGCAAATATGCTAAGGCAAACATAAGATAATTAACACCAGTATAACATACCGGCATAAACTGTTGTGCCACAACCAAAAGCAGATTTAAAGTTTTACATCATAAACCCCGGCATACCGGGGTAGAATTTAACAGAGCATTGTTTTAAGGCACGCAGGGTCAAACAGCACGACAAGGTAAATCTTAAGGCAGGTAATCAGGCAGCAGGAGCTTCCGGAGGAGCGTCGCCAGCATCAGCGTCGTCTAGAGGCTCCTCCTCGGCTTCATCCTCCTCCTCATCAAGATAATCTTTGACGTCAGGAGGGGGAGGGATGAAGGTGCGCATGACGGCGTACTCCGCGATATGGTACGCACGATCCTGCCGCTTAGCGGTGAGAATCGGGTCCAGATCAGTTTCCGCGCCTTCGCGCACTCCGGTGAGGGCATCCAGGTCGAGCTCCGGGTACCAGGAACAAGCGACGCGGAGGGCAGAATCCGCTCCGGCCGCGGGCAGCAGAGCACTGCCACTCGCGGATCCTCCTGCCGGCGCCCTTGAGACGGTCGCTGATGAGGGAGAAAGTATCCGGCACCTCCTCGCCAGGCCACAGGGTCCTGAAGAGCTGGGTAGCTACATTAGGAATGTCCGATAGATTGCGATCTATGGCGCGCATATGAGACACCCGCGCGTTAAGCGCGACCAGATGGTCGTTGGGCGTCCATGGCACGGTAAGATTCGCTTGGCCTTGGTCCTTGCGGCGCGCGTCAACCTTCTTGACAGCGTACTTCTGCGAGTCCGGAAAGAGGCCTGTGCGAAGAAAGAAAAGGGCTAAGGAAAAGAATCCGGAAGAAAAAGAGACCGGAAGGAAAGATAACGAAAATAGGGTTGGAGGAAAAAAGGCTCGTATGCAGTAGTCAAAGTATGTAAAAGAAAAGGACTCACGGTAGGCAAGTGTGTCAGTTTGCAGGATCAACTGGTTGCATTCCTTGTGCTCCTCCTCCGACCGCGCGGCTTTCTCCTCAGCACCCTTCCCGGCCTTGGCCAGCTCCTCCAGCTCAGCTCGCAGCACCACGGTGGCGTTGTCGGGCGTCCTCCGCAGCCTCGTCCATCTTGGCCGCTGCATCGGCCTCGGCGGCTTTGAGGGCCTTGGCATGGTCAAGCCCCGACTGAATGAGCCGGGACTTGAGCTCTTGGTAGCTGGTCTTACGGGCGCTCAGCTCCTCCCGATGCTCGCCGGATGAGCTGGTCCTTCTCCCCTGCAACCCGGAAAAGAAGATGTTAACAAGATTATGCTAGTAAATATGAAAAGGGAAACCAAGTTAACAGGAGAAAGGAGAAAAGTTATACGTTGGGCGGCGGCGAGCTGCTCCTTGAGAGCGTCAATGGAAGCTTCCGGGATCACTGTTAAGAAGAAATTGCGAATGTTAGGAGGCAAAAAGGTTTCCAGTAAGAAAAATGCCGGTAGAACAAAAACTTACCTTGGCACTTATCGTGTGCCTCAGCGAGCTCCCGATGCTCCCATAAGAGCTCCTCAAAGAGGGCCTTCCGAGCGTCAGCCGTGAGCTGTTCAAGAAGAAGAAACGAGTTAAGTTTTGCGCTAAGAACAAAGTTCTTAACCCGAAACTCGGGGACTGGCAGTGCCGGTTTTGCGCGTTTCCAAGATAAGTTTTGCGCTAAGAACAAAGTTCTTAACCCGAAACTCGGGGACTGGCAGTGCCGGTTTCGCGCGTTTCCAAGATAAGTTGTACGCTAAGAAGAAGGTGTTTAACCCGAAACTCGGGGACTGGCAGTGCCGGTTTCACGCTAAGTTTTTAAGTCAAGTTTTGCGCTAAGAGCTGCACTCTTACCACAAAACTCGGGGACTGGCAGTGCCGGTTTCACGCTAAGTTTTTAAGTCAAGTTTTGCGCTAAGAGCTGCGCTCTTACCACAAAACTCGGGGACTGGTAGTGCCGGTTTCACGCTAAGTTTTTAAGTCAAGTTTTGCGCTAAGAGCTGCGCTCTCACCACAAAACTCGGGGACTGGGAAGATAGACAAGAGAGAAACCGGCATGAAACTAAAGAAAAGATAGAACAAAGCCGGAAACGAAGAAACCGCTAAAAATTGGAAAAAGTTAGTGAAACGTACCATCAGATTGTTCGTGGCATCGTACCACGCGCTGTCGAGCTCCTTCACGGCGCTGCGAAGCCGCATGAAGTGCTCCTCGGAAGACCGGTCCCCGACAGGGTCAGGTGCCGGCAGCCTGTCCTTGCCCAGACCGCGGGTCGCCGGAGTCATGTTCGCGGCGTTCCACTTTTGGGCATAGGGCAGGAGATGCCCCAGGTCCCGGCCTTGGCGTTGGAACTCAGTAATACGGCCAAGAAGACCGGTGGCCTTCGTGGCGGTATCCCTGGCGGCCTTGGAGACATGCAGCACCAGAGGCTGCTGGCCGACGGAAGGGGCGCTGGAGGCCGTCGCCTTCCCCTTAATGAGCTTGGAAGTCTTGGGCGGCGGCACGGCAGGAGCGGCCCCGGAAGGCTTGGCGCGAGGAGCACCTGGCGGCGGCATGAGGATGGTTCGTGGAGAATGGGGAGCGCTGGGCGCACCACCCGGATTGGAACTTCCCGGCGCGGAAGGTTCCGGCGCGGAAGTTGTCATTTTTTCAAGGACGGGAGGAGCCGGAGGCTCCGCCCGCCCGGCAGCTTCTTCTTCTCCGGCGCCGATGTTGCTGGCACCGGGTATCCTGGTTCTCTGGGAAGAAGGAAAGATCCTCCTCCGTGCGGTGATCTGATGATGAAGGGGCCGCACGCCCCGAATTTGTTGTGCCCCCAGAAAGGGAGGCAGAGGTGTTGCCGGCACCAGATGGTGCCGGGCTTGAGCGAGGAGGAGGGGTTGAAGTCCTTGCGGAACCTTCAGAGCCCGATGGCCTTGGGCCAAGCTTGAGCGCAGGGCTGAGAAAAAGAAAGAAAGATAGTTGGAAAAAAGCAACCGGAAAAAGAACTTGGCAAAAAAGAGGCAAGCCGAAAAATGAAAAACTTACGCGGAAGCAGTTGGCATCGCCTTGCGCCCGTAGCGGCGCACTCCCACTTCCCTCTCCCCCACGGGCTCGGTCCGGAAGCGCTTGGAGGGAGGGGCCTGGCTAGGACCGGCATTGGATGCCGGCTGCTTGTTCTTTTGGCCCTGGGCCATGAGTTTGTCCACGAACTCGGAGCCGGCCTCGGCGCGCAGGGGCGGCACGCGCTCGTGGATCTATGAATTAAATATGGCTAAGAAACAATCCGCAGGAAAGCAATAGTGGAAAAGTAAAAGAAATCAGAAGAGAAAATACCTCAAGCGTGGTCAAGTCATCGGAGGACCCGGTTGGCTCCGGTGGAGTCCGGCCAAGATGCGCAGCCGGGGTCTTGCCCATCTTCAAATCCTTCCAAAAGATGTAGGGATCTGGGTCAAAGGAGTCAAGGGCGCGCTTACAGCAAGTTCCTCGCCGCTCTGCTTCAATGAGGGGGAAGCGGTCCTTGGCCTGAAACATGAAAAAAGAAGATTAGCAAGAGCGAAAAGTTACCGACCAAAAACAACCCCAATTGCATAATCCCTTACTTCTTGGGTCGGAGGGTTAGTAGTGCTGAGGGGAAGGAGGCCCCATTCCCGATCAAATGGCATAGCAGTTTGGCAAATCTGCTTAGCCTTGCGAACAACGTCTTTCTTGCTAAGGGGACGGCCTGTGATCTTGGTAGGATCGCCTGGGCCATACATCTCACTCATCCTATGCGCACGGCGCTTCAGAGGAAGCACCCGGCGTGAAATAAAGGTGCGGATGATATCATCCGAGCAGATGTTGGTCTCCTTCTTCAAAGAGGCCAGGAAGCGTACCACCCGGTTGGTTTCAGCGATGATCTGTCTTCGGGTTGTAGCTCCAGTTGGTTCTGCTAGGAGGCCCCGCTTGGAACGGAGGAAGATCAATAAGGTTGGCGCGGCCGCTGTTCTTCACATAGAAAAAGGTTCCTTGCCAGGCGCGGCAGGATTCGAGGCCGGCTAACTTAAGGAAAGTGCTCCCCTGGCGGGAGCCAACGATGCAAGATCCGCACTCCACGGGCGGCTTGGGCTTAGGGATTTCCTTGCCTCGGACGGAGTTAATCCGCAAACAAAAGAAGCGGGCAAACGTCTCACGAGTGGGACGAATGCCGATATAGGCCTCCATGAAGGTGGCATAACAAGAAAGGTAAAAGATGGCGTTGCCAGGAAGGTGGTGAGGTTGGAGTTTATAGAAATCTAAAAACTCCCGAAAAAAGGGGGAGACAGGAAGGCCGAAGCCACATTCAAAATGAGCAAGGAAAACAACATGTTCACCGGGCTCGGGTCCGGTTCGATTTCGTCACCGAGAATCCGGCAAGTGACTCCTTCCGGAATCCTTCGGGACCGGTATAACCGATCGATCTCGAATTCGGTGACATTGGAGCCCATCCAGGCTCCGCGAGTGATTGGGGAAGGCTCGCGCCGGAAGATTGGCTAGAACTACTAGAGGCTTGGCCGAGATCTACCCGCCTCCCGGCTACCGGAAGCTTGGCTAAAGTTACCGGATTCTAGATGGCCACCGGACTCTTGGCGGCCACCGGATTCCTCGCCGGTTGCCGGAATCGGTCTCCATCGGATCTGAAGCCGTGGATTCGCCGGGAGATTGTCTACGGCGCTTAACGGAAAAAGAAGAAGAAGATGCGGAGGAAGATTCCTTGTCAGACATTGGATGGGTAAGCGAAAAAACAGAAATCCCACACTTGAACCCCGCGTGAAGATCTACGAGTAAGAAGAAAACCAAAGAAAAAGAGGAAATAAGAACACCGTAGACCCAAGATCTGAAAAGCAAGCAGATGGCGAGCAAAGCAAAATTGGTACCAACCTTGAGTGGCGCGGTCGCTGAGGAAGGTGTTCGCCGGTGGTGGAGCGGACCTGCGGTCGCCGACGAGCACCGTCGACGGCGAGGCGGAGAAGCTCGCGAAGGAGCGAGAATGCAGCGGGCGCGGTGAAGGTGCTGCTAAAGATTCCCGCACAGCGAGGTCCGGCGGAAGCACGGCGTAAGTTCGTCGGGCGCCGGAGCTTGAGCAAGCGACGGCGGACGGAGAGCGGCGGAAGCGCAAAGGCGAGGAGCACTATGCGCGAAGGATGAGGAATGCGAAGAAGAGGAAGAAGAAGGAGCAGTTGTGCTTATAAAGGAGAGAGAAGATGGGCTGAAAACCGCTGGGCCGCGGCGGTTCGCCTCGCGGCCCGCGACGGTTCGTGCCACGGGCCGCCACGTGGCAAAGAGGTACACGCGAAAAAAGGGGAGGCCACACGGAGGCGCACACGGGATCCAAAACGGCTAGTGGGATCCGCAGCAGTGCATTAAATGGACGCGCGGGAGTCGAAGCGAAGTGACAACTGACACTGGTGCAGCAGTTAACAGTGCGCATGTCACTGACAGGCGCGGGGCCCAAAATATTCTCGACTTCGCCGAGGGAAGAATAAATGCAAACGATACTGGAGAAAAGAGATGCCGGAACGTACCTCGCAAAGAGATTAAACCGGTATCTTAAAGAGATGAAAACCTGGCATGGTCTGTAGGATAGAATCCTCCAGGCTATACCAGCTTCGGGGACTAATGTTGGGGGGATAACCCCCGGTATGCCAAAGGCATGCCAAACCGGATGGTTTGAGCCATCAAGATACCGGTTTAATGTTCGTACCGGAACGTAAAAGATAAGAACTTAGCTAAGTGAGGCTAAGCCGGTATCCCCAAGAGGGGTATGCCGGAACCGGATAAGAAGACACCGGGTTACCGGAAAGAAGAGCAGGTCGGCAGGACTGGTCAAAGATTCTCTCCAAAGCTAGAAGACAAAGATGAGCTAAGCAAAGTAACTTTAGACGAAGGGCTGACGATAAAGAGAAGGATGACGGTCAAAGAAGCCGGAGGACGTCAGCATCCCTGATTAAAGAGGCCTCCGGTGCCTTCTATGATTAAAGTAGCTTTGTAAAGTAGGTTGTCTAGTCAAAGATGCCATTAGGGTTTCTTGCCCTGTAAGCCACCCTCTCCCCTATATAAGGAGAGGGGGCAGCCCCTCTTACGGGCGGACACGAAGACACTAGAACACTTGTACTGAGAAACTTGTATCCTGTTAAGATCAATAAAGAAGATGATCTAGAGCGAGTTCTTCCTTATGTCTTTCTTCTTGAACCTCTAGCCTTGGTTAAGTTCTTGAGGAAACCATCCGGAAGTTCATCCCATCTAATCACAAACCCTCCCCCAAATCCTCTTGCGTCCATTCGGCCCCAATCTAAGCCATCCTATGGCATCTGTCTGTTCACCACGACGACAGTACGCCTCCTCTCTGCTCCTCTTTCTCCTCTTGGTCTAGCTCAAGCCATGGCTTCTCCTCCTCCTGGAGATGCCACCATGTTGTGCTGCTGCTGCTGTGCTATGCTGGCTGCTGCTGCTGTGCTCTCTGTTGCTGCTTGCTATGGCTGTGTGTATGTTGCTGGCTCTCTGCTACTGTCATGGTTGCTAGGTACTGTTGGTGCTCTATTTGCTCTATCCTATACCATGCTATTGTTCTCCTCCGTCTGGTTTATGTATATGTGCTTGCCCTCTGTGCTGCCGTGACTCATGAGCTCTTGCTCATGAGCATTCTATGATGCTCCTGCCATGCTAGGTTGTTCCTGAGCTTGCTACTGGTGCTAGGCTATCATGTGTATTCATTTCTTGGCCCCTGGCTTGATTATAGTAGGTAATCCTTGCATTTTAGGCAAGAACAAGTGCCTTTGTGTGATGCTATGTGAGTTGTAATTCATGGAAATACTCTATTGAGCATGATTGTGGGCTAGACAGTTCCATCTCTTGTTAGTGTGCTTCTGCATACAATTATAATGCATCCATTTGATTATCTGTGATACATTTGTTGATTAACTGTGGCTTTGGATGATCCTGTGATCACCTGGGCCTCCTATTGGTTTAAATGTATGCATGGATTCAATTGATATGCTGCTGTTGCTTGTGAATTTAGCTTTCCACCTAGTACTGGTGGTTGCTTTTGCTGGTGAATCCAATACTGTTGCTCTTCCAGGATTTGTGTGATGCTCAAGCTTATGCTGATGCATGCTTGTGCTTGCTCAAGCCTCTGTTGTTGTTTGCAGTGATCCCTTGGATCATATGCAAGGCCTGGTGCTTGGTTTGCTTAACTGTTTCATTTATCTGGGTAGTTCTGATTTATTGAATGGATAAATGATGTGAACTGCTTGGCAGTGATGATCTTATGGATTGATTTAATAGGGCTACAGGGATGCCAACCACTGGTTGGGTACCCTAGCTCCTGCTGAACCCTATTGGGTGATGATGTGCTTCTTCAGTAGGCTTTTCTGTGTGGATAGGTAGCTGTTGTGACCCTGGCAGACTTGATCTGCTGGAAATGGTTGCTCCTACCTCTAATGGGTGTTTCTATGCAATATTCCTGGTAGTCTTCCATGGGCTGCTAGGATATTTGATGTTGAGATAACACTGGACAAATAAATGTCCAATAATCTGATGGTTTAGCAAGCTATAGGTGCTTTGTGAATCTGGCTGGCTAGATAGGATCCATCCATGATGGATTTCTTTGGTTATGTCACTGTGTTGACATAACCATTGTTCCCTTGGTGATTTCCTTCTAGTTAACCCTATTGTTTGCTGGCACCAAATGACTTGACAGCCAAGTGATGATACAAACATGGTTTCCTACCCTTCTTTGCTTATGTGATGCATGTGTATGCTTATTTATGAGCAAATCATGTGTTTGCTCATGATCAGTTGTGTATACCTCACTCCAGCTCCTAGATTGGTTTGCTGATGTAGAGGTTTTGCTTCTCGTGATTGCTTAAGGCTTGCCCTGCTCCTCCTGCTGGCTTGGCTTGATTTACTCCCTCTTATGCTGGTTCTACAGGTAACAGTTCTTTGTGGAACTGTCCTGGATTGTTTGGCTGGCTGGGTTGTTCTTGCTGTTCTAAGGATTTCTTGCTGTTCTTACCCTGTGACGATGCTGCTATCTGTGAGCTGCTAGGGTTTGGTTGTGAAAAGGTTTTATACCCTTCCACTCTTCATTCCCTTGGTCGACAACACTGCCTGGTCACTTGGTGACTCTCCCCTGGTATAGGTGTGCTGTTAAGCATGCAACACTCCTTGTGAGCTGTCTGTGTGCTTCTGGTTGGGACTTGTGTTGCTGCTGGATCAGCTCGGCTGATCCCTGATCATATCCTCTCCATTCCATTTATTTGCTAACTTGCCAAGTGGTTTTACCACTTGGCCTAAATCTCTCTTTTTGTTTCTTGTCTTTGATTGCAGGGATGCATTTGATGATCAAAAAAAGCTGGATCAAGTGTTGATCAAGCAATCTATGAAGATTTATTTGTCTAGTTTAGGATTCTGTTAATACTTGTATTTCTTTTATTTTCCTTTTTCATTTATTCAATTATGTAATGTGTTGTAATATTAGAATTCAATTTGGATATTGTAAATGACTTTGTATCTTGTGTGATAATCAATAAAGCTCAACGTTTTCTCTAATGAGCTTTACTTATAATTTCTATTGTTTCATATTCTCATTTATTCAATTGTTTATTGAACTATCCATATTTGAATTATATTATTCTTGAATAATGTTTGAATTTTGAAATTCAAACACAACATGTTAGAATTCAATCATACAACTTAAGTTGAGAAGGAATTTGTTCCCCTCTCTTCTCGAAAACCTCAATTGAGTTTAGTTAGGTCCAAATTTATCGCACTCTCGAAACCCTAATCCTATATGGTGTCGAGAGAGAAACTTGTCCCCCTTTGATGCAGTTTTTTAATAAAAGCGCGAAATTTCCCCAGATTTTACGATGCAATGCACACCCCTTCCTAAATTCTACCCCTCGATCGTCTCTAAAACTGGGATATTACAGCCTTTCCCCCTTAACGAAAACTTCGTCCCGCGAAGTTGTGGTTGTAATACCTGAACAATTCTGGATATGACTTCCTCAAATCTTCCTCCTTTTCCCAGGTGGCTTCTCTCTTAGGATGATGCTTCCACTGTATCTTGGAATACTTAATAGCTCTATTCCTGAGTTGTTTCCAGTTCTCCTCGAGAATCTTTGCTGGCTTCTCGATGTAAGTCAAATCTGGCTGTAGGTCTAGCTCATCATGATATACTGGCTCATCAGTGGTCTTTAAACATTTTCTGTGTTGTGACACATGGAATACATTGTGTACTTGAGCTAACCTTCCCGGTAGATCCAATTCAAAGGCTAACCCTCGGTTCTGACTCAGTATCTTGAAAGGTCCGATGTATCTAGGGCTAAGCTTCCCCTTTACTTTGAATCTCCAGAGACCTTTCATCGGAATTACTTTAAGGTATACCATGTCTCCAACCTTTGGTTCCCATGTCCTTCTCTTTTGGTCTGCATAACTCTTCTGTAGGCTTTGGGCTATCTTGAGTCTGTCCCTTATCACATCAATTATATGTTGCTTCTCCTTAACATAATCTGGATCAAACTCCTTGCTTGAACCTGCCTCGTACCAACAGATTGGTGACCTACACTTCTTTCCGTACAGAGCTTCAAACGGTGCCATCTTGATACTGCTTTGATAGCTGTTGTTGTAAGAAAACTCTGCTAATGGTAAGTGTTCCTCCCATGATCCTCCGAAGTCTAGGGCACAAGCCCTAAGCATATCCTCAAGTATCTGGTTCTTCCTTTCTGTTTGTCCTCCCGTCTGAGGATGATATGTTGTGCTATAATCCAATTTGGATCCTAAAGCTTCGTGAAGTTGCTTCCAGAAAGCTGAGGTGAAAACAGATCCTCGATCTGACACTATTTTCTTGGGAACTCCATGTTTACTCATAATCGCTTTGATATAAAGATCTATAAGTTTCTCACCTTTATGTTGTTGATTTACTGCTAAGAAGTGTGCACTTTTCGTCAACCGGTCCACGATTACCCATATCATATCCTTCTTTTTATTTGTCATGGGTAGTCCGGTGATGAAGTCCATTCCTATCTCTTCCCATTTCCATTCTGGGATTGGTAAAGGTTGTAATGGTCCTGCTGGACTTTGATGTTGTGCCTTCACCCTTTGACAAGTATGGCATTCCGCCACATATTGTGCAATTTCCCTCTTCATGTTATTCCACCAGAACAATTCTTTTAGATCCATGTACATCGTTGTACTTTCTGGATGGATTGAATATGGTGTTTGATGTGCTTCCCTGAGTATAACTTCCTTGATCTCGGCATTATCTGGAACGCAAATCCTTTTCTGGAACCATAATGATCCAGACTCTCCTCGGTGGAATTCTGATGGTCTTCCTTCATCAATCCTTCTCATTTCCTCCATGATGAATGGATCATCAAGTTGACCCATGATAATCTCATTCCTTAAGTTCACACTTAATTCATCTGCAACTTGTAGTGCTGATAGTCCTTCATGCGCTTCCTTCTCCCAAAGTTGTATCTGTGCTTGGCTTATTTCCTTCTTCAACTCCGGTGCTATTTCTTGTTCTACTCCTCCGGTACTCTTTCTACTTAAGGAATCCGCTACAACGTTAGCCTTTCCTGGAGTGTAGTTGATGGTCAGGTCATAATCCTTGATTAACTCGAGCCATCTTTTCTGTCGCATATTCAGTTCCTTCTGAGTGAAGAAGTATTTGAGACTCTTGTGATCTCTATATAGCTCACACTTGGCTCTGTAAAGAAAATGTCTCCAAGTTTTTAGTGCAAATACAACCGCTGCTAGCTCTAAGTCATGTGTTGGATAGTTCACTTCATGAGTTCTGAGTTGCCTTGATCCATAAGATATCACTTTCCGATCTTGCATGAGTACGCAACCTAATCCATGCTTGGATGCGTCACAATACACGGTGTAATCCTTGCCAACTTCCGGAACTGCTAACACCGGTGTTGTGGTGAGTTTCTCCTTTAGAGTCTGAAAACTTTGCTCACACTCATCAGACCACACGAATGGTGTGTTCTTCCTTAACAACTTAGTCATCGGCCCTGCTATTTTGGAGAATCCTTCGATGAATCTTCTGTAGTATCCTGCCATTCCTAAAAATCCTCGGATTTCCTTGACATTCTTTGGTGCTTCCCATTCTAAAACTGCTGCCACTTTGCTTGGATTTACTGCCATTCCATCTTTGCTGATGACATGTCCAAGAAATTCTACTTGGTCTATCCAAAACTCACTTTTGCTGAATTTGGCATAGAGTTGATGTTCTCTTAGGGTTTGCAACACTATCCTAAGATGTTCTGCATGTTCAGCTTTGTCCTTGGAATATATCAAGATATCATCGATGAACACGATGACAAACTTGTCAAGACATGGCATGAAGATTTTATTCATGAGATTCATAAATATTGTCGGGGCATTGGTTAATCCAAAAGGTCTGACTAAGTACTCATGATGTCCATATCTTGAAACAAAGGAAGTTTTAGGAACATCTTCCTTTTTGATCTTTATCTGATGGTATCCTGATCTCAGATCAATTTTGGAAAAGACTCCTGCTCCTCTAACTTGATCAAACAGATCTTGTATTCTGGGAAGTGGATACTTGTTCTTGACAGTAACATTGTTCAAGTTCCTGTAGTCTCCGCACATCCTCCGGCCTCCATCCCTTTTGTCCACGAATATAACTGGTGATCCCCAAGGTGAAATACTCTCCTGAATGAATCCTTTCTGTTCTAGGTCATCCAATTGTTCCTTGAGTTCCTTCAACTCCTTAGGTCCCATCTTGTATGGTGCCTTAGCAATCGGGGCTGTTCCCGGAATTAGGTCGATAGTAAACTCTATCTCCCTATGTGGTGGCATTCCAGGTAATTCCTTTGGGAAAACATCCTGGAATTCATTAACTACTGGGATGTACTCAAGCTTTACTTCCTTCATGCTATTCAACTGTAACTCCACTTCAATCTGAGTATGTTTGTCTCCTTGGTAAATCATCCTGCCTCCATCTGGACTTTTCAAAGATACTGTTTTGTTTGCACAGTCTATCAAGGCTCCATTTGCCTCTAACCAGTTCATACAAAGAATGACATCTGTGTCTTTCATCGGTAGAATGAACAGGTCTGCGTCAAACGCACATCTATGGATCATAATGACTTGTCCCTGCTTAATGTGGGTAACTACTATCGTCCCCCCCCCCCCCCCCGTAGATAGTATGGTGATAGGTGTTTCTAACTTAGTGCAACTAATCCCATGTTTGATGATGAATTGCTGAGAAATGAATGATGTAGTTGCACCAGTATCAAAAAGTATTTTGCCTGGATGAGTGAGTATCTGAAGCGTACCTATAACTGCTTGATCCGAGTTTATCACCTCCTCCAGGCTGGTGCAGTTTAACTTTCCGAAGGCCTTCTTATTTTTCCAGTTTCCTCCGGAATTCCCACTTCGGTTTCCTCCTCCTCCTGACTGACCTCCTCCATTCTTTTTATTAGGGCAATCCCTCAACATGTGCCCCTCCTGACGACAACCAAAGCAAATCACGTTGGGCCTCCTGCAATCCTTGGAATAATGACCCTTCACTCCACAGATACGACAAACAATCTGGTTTGCAGACTGAAATCCTTGGTTCCTTTTGTTGTTGTTGTTGTTGTTGTTGTACCTTGGCTTGAAACTCAAGCTGGTATTGGGCTTGTTGCTGATAAACTTCTTTGGCTCAAATCTGGCCTTCTTCCGCTTCTCTTCTTGAAGCTGTTTGAAATCATCCTCGAGAGTGATGGCTGCATCCACCAACTCCCGAAACTCAGTGGCTCTCAACATCCTGAGATGTACCTTGAACTGAGGATTCAATCCTCTCATGAACCTCTTCTTCCTTTTATCCTCGGTGTTTACCTCCTCAGCGGCATATCTGGATAGCCCTGAGAATTCTCTGACATATGTCAGAATGGCCTTATCTTTCTGTTCGAGACTCTCGAACTCACGGCGTTTGAACTCCACTATACTCTCAGGGACAATGGATTCCCTGAACTTCCTCTTGAACTCCTCCCAGGTGAACACCTTCTCAGCTGGGTAAACGGCAACGATGTTATCCCACCATGATGCGGCGGGTCCACACAACAGATGTGTTGCGTACCTAACCTTTTCCTGGTCAGAACACCCAACAGTGTTGAGCTTGCGCTCGGTGTCCATCAACCAGTCCTCTGCGTCCATAGGTTCTGGCGCATAGGCGAATGATATTGGCTTTGTATTTTGAAAATCTGACAGAGTAACTCCTTGGTTCTCTGGCCTTTCCACCCTATTCTGCTGCAGCAATTCTTGGAAAAATTTATTCTGCTGCTCCATAGTCAAACGTTGCCTCTCCTCCAACATCTGCATATATTTGAGGAAATTCTGCTGCGTCATCGGTGGTGGTGGTGGAAACTGATTTCTTGCAGCTTCATCCGCCTCTTCCTTCTGCTTTGCCTCACGCTCGAGGAGTTGTGCTTCGCTCTCTTCTCCTAACGTTCCCGGCATCTTCCCCTAGCTCTGTAACACAAAGTGGTACTCATAGCTACTCCATGCGCAAGTTTGCTGAGCTCAACTTTGTGCACAGAACTAATCACGCAATGAAAATCAAGAAGCAAATCCAAATCATACAAAACATATACCATGTATATACATACTTAAGTGGTTTATTACAATACTCAGTAGTAGTGTGAGTATGCAAACTCACTTATAAAAGTATAATTACAACTTGTTAAAATATTACATACTACAATATGTGTGGTACAACTGTATTGTAGTCTTGCCTCCAGTGGTGGTCTATAGTCGTGGCTTCATTCCTGGTACATCCCAGGCTTCCATCCGGTCGAACGGGTAGTCCTCCTGATAGAGTCTGGGACATATGGTCTCCCAGTCGGCTGGTAGTCTGAATCAGAGGATGATCCCAGGGAGAAATCTGTTGTCATGAAATGATTATTTAATAAAGCATAATCCTCCCCTGGGGTGTACTCCCCTGTGACTCCATCATAGGCGTTCCCTCCATCTGTGTCCGACTCTATCATTATCGGGTACTCCTCATTATCTCCCCTACTATACTGATGATTCTGATACTGGGTTGTGGCGTCCTCATCTATCTCGGGATTACATCTCACTGGATCACTATAAGTCCCCATGAATGATCCCCAATGCCAACCTGTGGAGTTCTCAATAGGAGTCTCGGAACGCTGGTGGTTTCCGGATTCCTCTCCGCCTTGGGAGCTACTTGGAAAGTACCTAGGTGTTATCGGTGTGGGTTGTGGCTCTGGATGGTCTATGCTAATACAATCACCAGTTGAATAAACTGGTGAGTGAACCTCACCCTCCATCGGCTCCTTTCCCTTCGACTCCTCCTTGGGCTCAGTGAATTCATCCAACATTGTATTAATTGCTCCCGACAGTAGGTTTCTGCAGTTATCCATGTACTTAGCGGCTTCTGCAGGCTTTCTTTTTGCAAACTTAAAGTGGTTCAGCATCGGATCATCGTCTTCCTCCATATGCGGGATATGTGCGAATTCGGAACCAATAAGATCCTTGGTCTTATGTTCCCGAATGTCTGTGATGGCCTTCATTATGGCTACATGATAGGCTGTTCTTATGGTCCTAGCCTCTCCTGCAGGCATAACTGCACTCATTCCTAGGGATTCTGGTAGTTGTAGTCCTACCCTACACTTTGCCAATACTGTATCATCGTAATACATGTACTTCATTACTCGGATTTGGGGATCGCACCCAAATTCGAGTAACATCGCCCGAAGAATGTCAGCGAGTCCTCCGTCATAATCGTTCAGAGTGGATTCCTTCACTTTCACATTACGTCCGGAACATGAACTGGCCATTTTAGGCTGTGGATAAGAAAGATTATGATATTAGTAATAATGCATCATAATAGTGATAATAAAGAATTATCGCAATAAAATATATGATTGTTTTATTCTCAAGTGAATAGACACCATATTTTTAGAGAATTCTTTACTAATCATATTTGACTCCTAACGTTCTGTCCCATTTACTAGGTTCCAACCTAAGGTCAAAGCTTTTTCTCTGATACCAACTGTGGTGACCCTGCATACCACTGCATGTTGTAGTATGCCAGTCATTGATATAACATTCGCGAAGTACCATTCCGCAAATATTACGTCCCTCAGAGTAGTACAACAGAACATAGCGGGTCCATAACTCATTCATACATTATTACAAACCAAATATATAAATCATCTTGGATCTCCTCCTGGGTCCAGAGAGGAATACTCCTGGGTTCGAGGTGAACCCGGCTTAGCTTACAATATAGAAGTCTTAGCAGGTCATACATTTATTCTCCTCGAGCAGCTAAGTACAAAAGTGTTTGTATTGCTCGGATACTACTATAAGAATAGCCTACGCTTGTTCTCCTTCGGAACCCTCCCCAGTTCCGTAGACGATGATGTAGTCCACTCCCTCTACACCTCCGAAGAGGTCTGGCTCTTCATAGCAGATCTCCTCGGCTCCACCTTTTCCATCAGATGCCTCCTCGAGGTGGTTCAGACATTCTAAGCAAAGGATTATAAGGGGTATGAGTACGAGCGTACTCAACAAGTTCATATTAGGAAAGAGGTGTTTAATGCACTAGCTATGATATTAGACCAGAAAGTCTAATACCAATGCATGTTTTAATAATCATTTCTTCAAAAGATTGCTTTTATTAAAAAGAACTATGTCGGTCAGCCTTCACCGGTTTACTAGAACTTCATGGAGTTCCTTTACGGCAGCGTTCGCAGTTCCAAATCCCGGAACAGGGAGTGACAGGTCACGATTCATTACACTCTGCAGAGGTGTGTTGCTTTACCCATAAGAGATCTTAACCTTGGTGCCAACCGGGCAGCTTTCTCGTCCACACTTCCTTTGGTGTGAGGCCCGGTATAAGGTCTTAGTCAATCATACTCCTCCGCTACCTCGCACACCCACCCTTTGTTGCAATTCCGACCTTGGGTTCTCGCCGTCCAGCGTATCCATTGGATACCATCCGACCTCGACTACTATCAAGCATCCTGGCCCGATACCTTCGCCGGTCGTTGCAACCCATCATAGACCGCATTACCGTGGGGACTTTAACGGGTTCCCCACCTTACCGCTTGTACATCAGCATTCAAGTGTCTACGGTAAGCGCATCCGTTGATGAACGAGAGGTGGAAGTACAACTGACTATTCCGTCCCACTCCAGATCTTATGGTTAACACGAGTTTTACGGCACATAAATCACTGGACGACATTTGTTGTTTAATCCTAGATGGATATACACCCTTGCAATGGATCCTCCACCATATCACACATACCATGGTTCCATTGCCCACCTCATAGTCATATTCATACTTATGAAAATAGCATTTTTACTTTTTATGCAAGAGTGATAAGTATAGTACTTTGCAAGTAATTATGTAAAAATACTCAAATGACATGAGCAAGCGATGAACTTGCCTGAAGACTGCAAAGTGTTGCAGTTTGATGGTGTGGACTGACCCTTGTCCTCTGTTCCTGAAAGATAGCATCATTGTCCGATAATGGCAATGGTTAAAGAAGCGATTATGCATACTTTCAGCTTTTGGGGTTTTGTCCCCCCTCCCCGATGTTTTATCATTTTATGTGAGAGGTAATTATTAAGAATAATTTTAGGGATACTTATTAAGATTAAAATTATACCTTGGTATATTGCCAAGGTGTTTTTAAGTCCAAAAGGATTTATGGACTTATTTTATCATTAAAAATAATAAGGGTGATTTTTAATGATTTAAATATTCATTTCTTGCATTTAATTATGACTCAATTTTTAATAGTCTCAAAAAATTCCATTCATATTTTATTATGATAGAGAATTTTATTCTGAGTGGTTTACATATTTTTATTTATCTTTTTAGAGTTCTCATCTATTTTCTATCTTTATTCAAAGTTTTTGTTTTTCACGAAATTTAGGAAATGACAATTTTGCCCCGGGGCCCACCTGTCAGTGGAGCCCAACGGGTTGGGTTAGACCCACTCGGGTCCAACCGACCCGTGCGGTCGCTCACTCCACTCCTTCTCCTCCGCGTCGCCTCGAACCCTAACCCTTCGCTCTCTGGCGACTTGTTGTCGCCGCCGTCGTCGCCGAATTATTCCGGCCGACTCCGGCCATCCCCGGCGATGAGATCGGTCGCAAACTGTCCGCCTCTCGACGGTGCATCTAGTGATCCGCGTCGATCTGCGATTCGCGGTCGCCTCCGTTCATCCTCAACTCTCCTGCAACTCGGGCCGCACGGATTCATGGAGATTCGCCGTTCGTCGACGGCCCCGATCGCTGTGGTGCTGCCGTGCCCTCGTCGTGGTGGTGCTGGAGCTCTGGTGCCCGGCGATGCCTGGCTTGGCCACGGCTTGGCGCTGCCGTGGCCGGGCAGTGCCGTCGTGCCGCCACGGGAACGTCGTGGTGCTTCTGCTCCAGGTACGCCTCCTCTCTGCTCCTCTTTCTCCTCTTGGTCTAGCTCAAGCCATGGCTGCTCCTCCTCCTGGAGATGCCTCCATGTTGTGCTGCTGCTGTTGTGCTATGCTCGCTACTGCTGCTGTGCTCTCTGCTGCTGTTTGCTATGGATGTGTGTATGCTGCTGGCTCTCTGCTACTGTCATGGTTGCTAGCTACTGCTGGTGCTCTATTTGCTCTATCCTATACCATGCTATTGTTCTCCTCCCTCTGGTTTATGTATATGTGCTTGCCCTCTGTGCTGTTGTGACTCATGAGCACTTGCTCATGAGCATTCTATGATGCTCCTGCCATGCTAGGTTGTTCCTGAGCTTGCTACTGGTGCTAGGCTATCATGTGTATTCATTTCTTGGCCCCTGACTTGATTATAGTAGGTAATCCTTGCATTTTAGGCAAGAACCAGTGCCTTTGTGTGATGCTCTGTGAGTTGTAATTCATGGAAATACTCTATTGAGCATGATTGTGGGCTAGACAGTTCCATCTCTTGTTAGTGTGCTCCTGCATACAATTATAATGCATCCATTTGATTATCTGTGATACATTGGTTGATTGACTGTGGCTTTGGATGATCCTGTGATCATCAGGGCTTCCTATTGGTTTAAATGTATGGATGGATTCAATTGATATGCTGTTGTTGCTTGTGAATTTAGCTTTCCACCAAGTACTGGTGGTTTCTTTTGCTAGTGAATCCAATATTGTTGCTCTTCCAGGATTTGGGTGATGCTCAAGCTTATGCTGATGCATGCTTGTGCTTGCTCAAGCCTCTGCTGTTGCTTGCAGTGATCCCTTGGATCATATGCAAGGCCTGGTGCTTGGTTTGCTTAACTGTTTCATTTATCTGTGTAGTTCTGATTTATTGAATGGATAAATGATGTGAACTGCTTGGCAGTGATGATCTTATGGATTGATTTAATAGGGCTAGAGGGATGCCAACCACTGGTTGGGTAACCTAGCTCCTGCTGAACCCTATTGTGTGATGATGTGCTTCTTCAGTAGGCTTTTCTGTGTGGCTAGGTAGCTGTTGTGACCCTGGCAGACTTGATCTGCTGGAAATGGTTGCTCCTACCTCTAATGGGTGTTTCTATGCAATATTCCTGGTAGTCTTCCATGGGCTGCTAGGATATTTGATGTTGAGATAACACTGGACAAATAAATGTCCAATAATCTGATGGTCTAGCAAGCTATAGGTGCTTTGTGAATCTGGCTGGCTAGATAGGATCCATCCATGATGGATTTCTTTGGTTATGTCACTGTGTTGACATAACCATTGTTCCCTTGGTGATTTCCTTCTAGTTAACCCTATTGTTTGCTGGCACCAAATGACTTGACAGCCAAGTGATGATACAAATAGGGTTTCCTACCCTTGTTTGCTTCTGTGATGCATGTGTATGCTTATTTATGAGCAAATCATGTGTTTGCTCACGATCAGTTGTGTATACCTCACTCCAGCTCCTAGATTGGTTTGATGATGTAGAGGTTTTGCTTCTGCTGATTGCTTAAGGCTTGCCCTGCTCCTCCTGTTGGCTTGGCTTGATCTACTCCCTCTTATGCTGGTTCTACAGTTAACAGTTCTTGGTGGAACTGTCCTGGATTGTTTGGCTGGCTGGGTTGTTCTTGTTGTTCTAAGGATTTCTTGCTGTTCTTACCCTGTGACGATGCTGCTGTCGGTGAGCTGCTAGGGTTTGGCTGTGAAAAGTTTTTATACCCTTCCACTCTTCATTCCCTTGGTCGATAGCACTGCCTGGTCACTTGGTGACTCTCCCCTAGTCTAGGTGTGCTGTTAAGCATGCAACACTCCTTGTGAGCTGCCTGTGTGCTTCTGGTTGGGACTTGTGTTGCTGCTGGATCAGCTCGGCTGATCCCTGATCATATCCTCTCCATTCTATTTATTTGCTAACTTGCCAAGTGGCTTGACCACTTGGCCTAAATCACTCGTTTTGTTTCTTGTCTTTGATTGCAGGGATGCATTTGATGATCAAGAAAAGCTGGATCAAGTGTTGATCAAGCAATCTATGATGATTTATTTGTCTAGTTTAGGATTCTGTTAATACTTGTATTTCTTTTATTTTCCTTTTTCATTTATTCAATTATATAATGTGTTGTAATATTAGAATTCAATTTGGATATTGTAAATGACTTTGTATCTTGTGTGATAATCAATAAAGCTCAAGGTTTTCTCTAATGAGCTTTACTTATAATTTCTATTGTTTCATATTCTTATTTATTCAATTGTTTATTGAATTATCCATATTTGAATTATATTATTCTTGAATAATGTTTGAATTTTGAAATTCAAACACAACATCTTAGAATTCAATCATACAACTTAAGTTGAGAAGGAATTTGTTCCCCTCTCTTCTCGAAAACCCTGATTGAGTTTAGTTAGGTCCAAATTTATCGCACTCTCGAAACCCTAATCCTATATGGTGTCGAGAGAGAAACTTGCCACCCTTTGATGCAGTTTTTTAATAAAAGCGCGAAATTTCCCCAGATTTTACGATGCAATGCACATCCCTTCCTAAATTCTACCCCTCGATCATCTCTAAACCTGGGATATTACAGGATCCCTATTATCTATCCCTATTCTACTATATTTTGTTGGCCCTACTTTGTTTTCTCGATTTACTATGACTGTGAATTTATCGTACATTACCCTGGAGATTTGCTTCTAGATTTAACTACATACATATGGACCAGAGGGAGTACTAGATTTGCTGCCATATTGGGCAAACAACGAGGGCCAGAAGGCACAAATAATTGAAGAAAGAAAAAAATTCAAGCTTCTCTAGATTTGATACTAATTTGGTGAAAAAAGACAGAGAGAAAGAGGGGGAAAAGGTGCTCTAAAAAATGCCAATTTGGGCCGAGAGAGACGGAACCCAGCTTCTGCTCACGTACAACCAAACGCGGTCTCGTCCTGTCCCACGCAGTCCCTTTCTACCAGCCCCACGCGACGCGACCCCACACGACGTGGCCCCACACGTCAGCATGGAACGGTCAACTAAACGGGAATCCTCCCATATGAGCTTCTTCTGCGGGTTTCAAACAAGGGCTTGAAACTAAGGAGCTGGGGAAAACTGAGTACAACTAAGGACCTGAGGGCACAAAAATAGAAATCCCTTTTTTATTATTTCCAGAGCCTTTTGGGGTATAAAAAATCAGAAAAATACAAATGAGGTACCGCTGGATTCGTTATGAAAAATACTTTACACTTTGGAAACAAAAATATAAAATTTATAAAAATAAAAATTTGATATACACGTGTCTTTTTAGGGTTTAATGTTTTCTCAAAATAATGATTTTATAAGTTTCGAAACCTCTGAACAAAATAGAGTATTGTTGGCAAATCTTTTGAAAACCAAGGTTTATGAAAACTCTATTTTTAGAAATATGTTTTTAATAAACATAAAAGTTTTAATTCCTTGTGAAATTTCAACTATGACAAACAAACAAACAAACACTCGCTCTATTTTATTTTCACATTCCAAAATTTTGGGATGTGACACGATGCAATTAAGTTACCCAACCAAAAGCCCCTCTTGATAGTACGGCTACCTATCCTATAATATGGTTTCCCAACAACCACCTTTAGACCGGTAAAAGAAAACCCTAGCAGGGCCATACCTTTGCTTTGCGCATCGCATTTGATCTTGATGATGACGCTTCATGCTTCATTCAAGGCGGAATGCCCACTTGATCATTGTTGCTTCGTGAAGACTCTTGATTGCTCACTCATACACCACTACGGGAAAGCTCCAAGCATGATCCTCTCTATATGCTCATCTTGAACTTGCCCGTCTCAACCTTGATGACGTCCATACTTGATGCCATCCTCACATGGTCTATATGAGATCATACTCTTGATGCATACCCATAGAAAGATACATAACCCACGTAGACACACAAATGCACATATATAGTGGGCTAGCTCATGAAGCCTAAATTAAAAGGCTTACCGTACCACAAGATCACATGATCCAAAGTTGTACAATCTATATGCTTCATGTGATGACCAACTTGAATTCAATCTTCACTCTTAGTCTTGGTCAACCTTGTATCTTTTCATGCTCTATAATAATATCTTGAGGTACATAAAGAAATATTCATTTGATTGCATGCTCTAAACCTTAGTCAACCATAGCTCAACTCATGAGACTATCATGACACCGGCGTAGAGCCGTATCTTGAATTCTTCTCTTGAAATCACACTCTCAAGACCTTGATCATATAATATTTTTCTCTTCAAATTGATGATCTTGATGCCAATACCAAAGCTATATATGTATATTTATGGCATTCACACTTGAATCCAACACTTGGACTACAAGCAATACCTATGGAACATTCCTTCATATAAATACAATGAAAACGTTAGTCCATAGAGGATTGCCATTAATAACCAAAAACAACTTAGGGGTAATGTACCCTTTCATAATCCTTATTGACTACCCTTCCGACTAGGAGATGCAAAAGAAAGCGCTCACACCTGACTCACCCCCTAGAGTCTATGTCAACCCTAACCCGGGAGCTTCACCGTCTAGACTGGTGATGCATGTAAAATGCATGAATGAACTTTTAGTTTTTTGACACATATTCCCACATATTTGCGACATATATGATGTTATATCCATATTTTATATTGATTTTTTTGGGATTTACAACTGATCCACTGTATTTTGGTTATAACTCTCCAGGACATGAAAACCTTGTTTTGTGTATTATTTAGCTTCAAGTGACCTAAACGAAGTCAAATGGAGCTAGGACTCCGGGGATGTCACTATTTCATCAAGAGAAGCGTCTCGAGCACTTGGACCTCCTGAGGTGGGCTAAGAGGGCCAAAAGAGGCCAGGTGGCGCGCCTAGCAAAGGGGGGCACCCTACCTCTTTCCCTCCTCGACCGTTTGATTTTCTTGATTCTTTCGCTCACGGACTCCGCCTGACCTAAAAAACCTCTATATAAAGGACTTCCCAGGGCTTCCTTGAGGAGAGCACTGCACAAACACCAAAACACCAAAATAGATTTAGAACGTGCAAAAATTAGAGGGGGGAAACTCCGTCAGAGCCACCGCCTGAGGGATCTCCACCTTTTCCAATGTCTCCAACATCATCACCATGATGAAGAGGGGGCAGTCCACCTCTAGACTATGGGTTTGTGGCAGTAGTTTGATTTATTTCTCTCTTGTTCTTCATAGATCTAGTACCATATGAGCTTCCCAACATGATTATGATCATATATGTAATTCATATGTGGTGGATCTTTATTATATGATATTGATATATGAGATTGGAACCTATTATGTGTAAGATGTATTGATAGATTCATATCATGTATCCCGATCTTAAGTACTTGTTCTGATCCAACTTGTATGCAAGAGCATGTGTGGGGAGAAGTGTGTATTAGATGAAGTAGCATGGTTGTAGTGATTGAATACTGACAACAAATTCAAGATCTATTATGGCATTTACCTTTCTTTTGCTACCTCACTAGGGATAAAGTGAATTCATCTGCTATAATTATCATGTGACAGATTGATAATTTTGTTTGTTTAAGGTAGCATATTTGTAATTCAAAAATTATGTCAAATTACTTAAGGTTGTACTCTGTTGATTCTTAATTCAATATTTCTTGAAGTTTTCCGTTTCTTGAGGAATATAAGAGAGATGTGTTGCATCATCTCTATGTTAGGACGTAATGCCCATATGAATGCTTATCAAACACATGTTGTAGTTACACCAATATTATGTCTTTGTTAAATCGTTTGTGTCCACTACAATTTAAAATTTGAGTAAGTGGAACCCATGAACCCCGGTCACTTTTAAATCATTAGAAACACCTTTCAAACATAATTACCATGCTTTATATTTTCTGCAATTTATTAGTCCGAAAATACAAAAATACTTTCTTCACTCCAGACACACAAAACCCAAAAACAACTATCTCTTCATTGCTTTCATCTTACTTTCTTAGTTTACTTTTATTTATATTTATCATATTACTAATACAAAACCTTGTGCTTTACAACCACACGATATAGTTTGGGACACAAGACAAAAACTTTGCTTTGCTGCTAGAAGAGGAGAAAAAGAATTCAGTCTCTAGCCAACTCCCCGAGAGTTTGATAAAACCCTCGAGTCACCCTTGTGGAGAAAAGATGCTTGCTACAACACTCTGCACTTGGAGTCCCAACAAGTTTGTACAAACATAGTTGTTGCCATCATTAACATTTTCTGGCGCTTTTACCGGGGAGTTGCAAGAGAGCTACATCATTGTGGTTGCTCCGTCGTGAAACACAAGTCAATTGCCAAGTCAACTGCTAGAGCATTCTCTGGCGCCGTGGAATTGCAAGAGGGACATCACAAATACATCTTCATCAAGTTGGAGTGAGCACATCTTCTGGCATCATCAACACCAACCTTGGGCAAACACCTAAGTTTGGCGAGGTTGCACCACTGTGAGCTTTTCTTTCTCCTTTAGATTTTCAAAAAAAAACTTGTTTTTAGTCTTTTTAGTTTCTCTTTAAAACACAAAAACACATAAAAATTAGTATCGACCTTTTGCTTGCAAACATGGGAGAAAGAGGTACAAAACTTTGTGACTACACAAACACTCCTAATGACCAATTCATTGCTAGGCCTATCACAACACCTGAAACAACTCATGAAAGCTTTGAAATAAGTCCTGTTCTATTAAACCTCATAGATAAAAAACAATTTGTGGAAAGTGCTAGTGAGGATGCCTCCATGCACTTGCATGACTTATGTAAAACTTGCGACATGCAAAAATTTAAAAATGTGGAAAATGACATTGTCAAACTAAAATTATTCCCATTTTCAATTAGAGGCAAAGCTAATGAATGGTTATTATCACTACCTACTACTAGCATAAATTCTTGGGATGACCTCAAAGAAGCTTTTATAAAGAAATATTATCCACATGTTAAAATCCTACAAAACAGAAATAGTATCCTATCATTTAGGCAAAATGACAATGGACATGTAGCAACATCTTGGGAAAGAATTAAAAATTTCTTAGAACTTGCCCATCACATGGAGTAAATGAATGGACAATCCTACACTCTTTTTACAATGGGTTAAACTCTATGTCAAGAAGCATGATAGACTCTCATGCAGGGGTGATTTTATGAGTAAAATTGTACCTGAAGCCAAAACCATCCTAGAAAACATGCTACACAACCATAGTCAATGGCATACTGAAAAAGTACCAGATCCATCTAGGAAATTAAAATCTATTGAAGAAGTAGATCTTATATCCAATAAAATAGATGCCATATTTGCCTACATATCAAAACAAAACATTGGTAATACTCCCCTATAAGAACTAGTTGGAAAAACACCAATGAAAATGTAGATGTCAACTACATAAGAAATTTTTCGTAACAATGGATGTGGGAACAACTGCAATAACTCATATGGGGACAACTACAACAACTCATATGGTAGGCCACGATATGTTCCTAACAAATACACTAGTGGTAATAATAACTCCAATGATTTAGAAAATACCATTAGAACTTTTATATCAACACAAAAGGAACTAAATAAAGAATTCATAGCTAAGTTTGAAAGACAAGATGATTAAATGAAAAAGTGGACCTTCTAACACAAGAAGTTATGTCTTCTAAAAACTTCATCCAAGCCCAAAATAATTACGATGAAACTATTAAATATATGCAAGAAGTAATAAACAAGTATTGGGAGACCCTTAATATGATGGAAGAAAAGGAAATCGCTATGCTTGAAACATCAATGATCACAAATGATAAACAAATACAAGAGGTTACAATTCTAAGTGAAACAAAAGAACCTCTACTAGACCTTGATAAATGCAGCTTGTATGAATTTATCAATATCCTACAAAAGTTTTCTAATGACCCATCCATTATTGTTCATCAAGCAGGTTTTTGCTCCTACATACCAAACTATGTAATCAAAGAAAAGATATAATACTGAAGCCTTGATACCACCAAAGTTTGGATGTTTGGCTCGCCAAAATATTAATCACTATTGGCAAAGATACCCATCATGCAATCTTAGATCTTGGATCTAGTGTCTCTGTTTTATCAAAAGAATTATATGATTTACTAGAACTCAAAACTATGGAAAAAAATGTTCAATAGATTTTTTGCTTGATAATGACTCAGCCATGCATGCTTTAGGAAAATTAAATGATATAATTACATATGCTGGAAGTGCTAAGCAGCGTAAATTAAAGGTTTTTTTTCTAGTTACTTTTTTTAACGAGGCAAGACTTGCCATTTTCTAGTTACATTTAGATTAACCAGAGGAAACAAGGATTGGTGTTGAGACACCATCTTTCTTTACTGTATCACTCTGCAATGTTGATGGAAAAGGTTCCAGTGGAACAAGTTGCATGATTCAACAAATGGCAAGGGGAGCTCTTTGATTCCTTCGTAAGTAAATCTAATTGTAAACTCAGCGGTCCTATTTTTATATTTTTGCGATAACAGTCTCCTTTCCAAGATTCAACTATGATATCCTGACAACTCTAAAGATTAATGTTCTGGATTGTTTACTTCCATTTGAGCCATTTGGTTTAGCTGTACATTTTACAATAAAAATAAGGTAAGATCCGAATGCAATGTGCCAACGAGATGGTCCTGCCAGCCGTAGGTGCTTAGTAGCACAAGTTGACGCAAGCATGATTTCTCAAATACTGACACCTCAAAGTTCATAACTGATCGTCTAATTAAGCTGAAAAGGCACTTAATCATAGCATTTGCATGTGGTTGTAGTCTGGGTAACTGATCCAAGTTGCCTAGTGGAGTAATTTGTTGATGCTAGCAATCCAGTGGTGTACTAGACATGCTAAAAAGGCCTAGAAAAACGAGGGTGTACTATGATGCCGAACTTTCAGGTTGTATTGCTGATCAAGTTGGCCATGTTAGTCTATAAATGTAGTCAACTGCATTCCTATGTAGTGATTAGGCCATGTGGTTTTGGTTTATAAGCAATATAAAATTACAATAAGCCACTAAATCTAGGGAAAATATTTGCATCGCAATCTTATATGCAGCCAAGTTGATCCTGGCAGCAATGTTACCCAGCCGAAAGGTGCCATCAAAGCTTATACTTCCAGTATGTCTTATGCTTAACAGCGAACAAAATTTAAGACGATGATGCAGTTCCTAATTACCACATGATTTAGTTTCAACAACATCGGTCCGAAACTCTGGATACGAAGATGATGCAACTTATAGCAGTCGAAATCACAATGACACCTGAATGAAAAAACAATATGAAATGCACCAGGATGTAAGCATGCAGATGAAAATTTTACAAGGTTAGGTGCCCAGTACTCCTCAATATCGAATGAATGAAAAGAAGACCGTTCTTGAAAGTATAATATGATATGCACCAAAAGTGTAAGCATGGAGATGAAAATATTTACAAGGTCAGGTACCCACTCCCATACATCAATTTTGTTGCCTCACCTGACATGGCACCTGCTTCAGATTTGCTGGCTTTTTAATGTGGATCAAACCACATTGTATTCCAAGTTGCGCGACAAAGTGCTATTTAATCTAGTAGCTTAACGCCTTAACCTCGTTAATGGGGCCAAGGCAAAACAACTAGTCATTTGTCCTCTTCCTTTGCCCTCCTCGGGTTTGGACTTTCCAGCCAGTTGGTCCGGAACAGTTGTCTTGTGTTTGCACTTTGATTTCAAGTCTCATTCTTGGGATTTGCATTGCTTGTGTAATCCAAAAGCTTGCAGTTTCAGTATAAAGAATACAGCGCCAATAGCGCATGGATCTGCTAGACAATTGCAGAAAAGGGATACGGTATTGGTATGCACACTAGTGGAGTTCATAGAATTGTACTCAACAACTACGTACACACATCCTTCCAGAAATGTCGCCATCGCTTCAACCTACTCTGCACAAGGTCTATGAGCAGACGAGCACATCCTTCCAGAACTGCGCACACGTACGGGTTCAGTAGAACCACCAATCCATGCATGTAAGAACTGCCTTGACTTGGTTCCAACTTGCAAGCTGCCGTACTTTCGAGTGAAACAGACTTCGTCAGGCGACCATGCACGCACACTTTTCTGTCTGTGTGTCATTGTCATCGAACCTACTGAATCTTCAGACAGGTCTTGTTGAGGTATGCGATAGGGTTGTTTAGAACCTGGTCTCGGATCACAAATCCTGGAGCGGAATAAAGATAGCAGGAGATCGTCGGAGATCGCAGCTGTGATGTCAACACAAGAGTAGGCACTGCACTGGAGAGAAAAGGCGTTGAAAACAAAACGAAACGCGTACGGTGTGTGCGGAAGCCAAACGTGCAAGTACCTTGACCTTATCTGCGGATGCATGGGGCACGTGTACGCCTTCTTCTGAACACCAACAGCCGGAAGTTCACACCGCTATATATATGCTTGTATGTAAGCACGACAGGAAAGTCAAGAAGATAGCAGCCGAGAAGAGAACAGAAGAAAAACAACCAAGAGTTATTTAGCACAGGTATGCCTTCGCCAGAAGCTCTACTCCTTCTCTAGCTTCGTGTTCCCATGCGCTTATCATTGTCTTGCTCTTCTTGTGTGTACAGTGATGGAGCAACCAAACCAATGGCTAACGCCGACGGTACGAACATGAACCAATGTCCCCTTTTGACCTCTGAAAGTTTAGATGATTCGAGTTGACTGTAGAATTCTCGCAATGTCCATTTCAGGAACAAGAGGGGCTTGATTACATGTACCAGCATCAAGAAGGGGGGCACGTAACCAGCCTGGAGCAGCAGTTCCCAGAGCCACCGTTACCCGACCATCAGGAGCAGTACTACACGCCTCCAATGGCAGCCCCGTCGTTTCATCCACCCCGCAGCTCCAATTTCCCGACCTTTGGTGGCTCGTCATCATTGCCCAACCTGCCTTTCAGAGCGGCGACGGTCAAGAACGAGCTGGGGCAGCCGTCGCCGCCACCGCAGTCGTCGAACTTCCTCTCCTTCGGCACCGGCCAGGCTAGCACGTTGAACTTCTCCGGTGGTGCCTGGCAGCCGGACGGCATCGAATTGACGATGCAGGTGCAAGAGCCGGAGAGGCGGAGCAGGGCGCCGGGGAACGCCCAGGAACACGTCATCGCGGAGCGCAAGCGGCGGGAGAAGCTGCAGCAGCAGTTCGTGTCCTTGGCCACCATCGTCCCTGGCCTCAAGAAGGTCCGTGATGAGACAAACATGGCTGCATTTTTATGTGATCAGAGACCAGGTACCGACTAACCATCTTCCGGTTTTTTCAGACAGACAAGATCTCCCTGCTGGGGGGCACCATCGAGTACGTGAAGCAGCTGGAGGAGAAGGTGAAGGCCCTGGAGGAGCAGGGCGCGCGGAGGTCGTCAGAGTCCACCGTCTTCGAGAGCAAATGCTCCATATCCGCAGCCAATAGTGACGCGGCAGGCCCCAGCGGGAGTGGCACCGGTGACGGCGATGGCGAGTACTCGAGCCCGGCTGTTGAGGTCAGCATCCGGGGGAACACGGTGCTGCTGAAAATCTGCTGCAAAGAGAGGAGAGGTGTGCTGGTAATGGTCCTGTCCGAGCTCGAGAACCAGGGTCTCTCCATCATAAACACCAACGTCGTGCCGTTCACCGACTCCTGCCTAAACATCACCATTACGGCGAAGGCAGGACCTCTCTTCTCTGGCTTTACATTGTGCAATCAAGGTTACAAATGGATAAACTATGTCTATAATGTATGATCGGAGGATTGACATGTTTCAGTTTTGTGCAGATCGAAGAGGGTTTTCCGTCTGCGGGTGAGCTCGTGAAGAACCTGACCATGGGTCTCAGAAGTTTCAACTAAAAGTAGAATGGAAGCGATTGTACAAATGACAAATGATTGATTAGACCTTTCCCCCTTCTCTTATACCATGAACAAGACTTTCTGCATTCTAGGGAAAACTAAATTAACTTTTTGGATTTGGTCACATGTATCGATTTCTATTAGTGATGTGTGTGCAGTCTGTACCATTTCAGGCCACTACCAATTAATGTGACTAACCAGGTTACTCCTCTGATTCCATGTTCGTACTCTACTCTAGCAGGTCCAACGAAGCAAAACTTCTGAAAGGGCCACAGTTTAAAGATTAAAGCATTTGAATAACTTTAATAAAAACCCAAAATAGAAATTTAACCCATGATATGAACAAGGTGCACACACACTTCCCAACATCTCGAAGGGTTCAAAGCAAAGTGCACACACTTCACAAACTTGGTTTGAAGCCTTCGTAAACATTCCACTAAGAATTCATAATCAAATGCAGATAAACAAAAAAGAGACCATTGTTCCCTGATAAAACTCTTGAGCTACACCTTCACACCTCCTCATTTGATCCGTCCGACATGTTCAAGACTCGTAGTTGCTACGAAATCAGGCTGTTAATCCTGCACAAGATTCCATGTTGTAAAATTGAGCATGTTAGTTCAGCGATGGTTGAGAGTTGAGACACTAAAACATTTTTTTCTGAAGTATACTACAGTTCCCAAAACACATTGAAGAGTAAATCCCTTTGCAATACGCAAAGGAATCTATCTACACTTGCTCCTTTTGCATTATTCATGCTTGCATATGAATAATCAGAAGAAGTCCTTACAAGCATTTAATAGTCCAAACTCAGTCTGACCACAACCTAAAGAAAAGTACTTAACCAAAATGGTAAGTTGTCAATTCTACTAATCAAAAAGCAGGATCTATCTACGAAAATGAAGTCAAAATGTAATAACTCAAACATATTCAGACATGTAGTGACTAGTGGGTGGCATAGAGCTGAAGAGTATTCCTCGATAACATCGTTTGCAACTAAAGGGAATAAAACAGAAGGCACTACTAGTACTGGACTTAGTATTAATGGGTATCCTTTTGAAATGAATATGCCAAACAAAAACACAAGCAAGCATTTGTTGAAAGCTATAAAACAGTAGACAGTGCAGTTTTTACTCGTATCCCAAAATAACAATGTCCTATTCATTCTAATGTTGAGAATATGAAAACTGAAAATTTTATCTGATGGCCCAAAATGGAGAACATTATGATACCTTGTCTAGATTTCATCAAGCACCTTCAACTTGAAGGCATGCCTTGTCGCGTATTAAAGAAGTTGGCCAGGGCATAATGTAGGGATGTATATGACCATCAGATCTCCTCTGAAAGAGTATGTCAAAGACGGATGTCTCAAGGTCTAAAGAAAAGAACCAGCAAGGAACCATGCCGTCCCGAAAGGTCTCAAAGGTAGAGAAGTAGACAAATCCATCGACAACAGCCACAACCTTGAGTCTAGCATGTTCCTCCAGTGTACCCCCGGTCTGCTCAACAATATTTTGTAACCCAATCGCCTGGGTATTCACCCATTTCTCGATTCCGTCATCATCAGAAGTTTTCCGGAGCCAAATGTGGAGTCCGAATCCAATCGTAACAACGATACAGAGCCCCCCATCCTTGGTCTTGCCAACCATAAACATGTGAGTTTGCCCTTCCAAGTAGGGCGGCAGTTCCATCTTGGAGAAGTGCAGTGTGGTAGTGTTGAGCACGAGCATGGCGGCTTCTTCCGCGTATATCCAGTAGATGAACCCATTCACCGTCTCACCAATGGTAAGCCAGTGTTGGTCGGCAGGCTGCGGCGTGGACACAGCTTCGAACCAGGGGAACACCTGCCAGGCCCTGGTGTCCGAGGAGAAGGCCGCAGCGCGCACCCGCGACTCGTCGTAACAGCCGTAGATTACGCGGAACACGCCGTCGTCCTCTTGAGGGGAGATGATGTGGTAATCAAGGAAGTTGTAGAAGACATGGAAGCCATCGTAGAAGTCGGCCGGCGGCGGGGGTATGAGATCCAGGGCCTGCGTGAGCGGGTTGTAGGCGACGACCTGCCCTGTGGTGCAGTTGTCGAGGATCAGGTAGCCGTCGTGGCAGTCGTCTATAACCCAGCCGGGGCTGTGGTCGTCGTCGTCCAGGAGGCCCGTGAGGAAGAAGTCGGCGCGGCGGACGGCGGCCCTCAGGTCCGAGTCGGAGCGGCGGCGGAGGGGCGCGAAGGCGGGGATGCCTGCGCCGTCGGGGTCGAAGTAAAGGCCGAGGAGCGGGGGCGGGTGGAGCGCGCGGAAGCGGCGGCGGAAGGCGGCGGACGAGCGGACGGCGTGGAGGAAGGTGCGGCAGGCGAAAGCGGCGCGGACGAGGCTCGGCAGGGAGGGGAGGAGGAGGAGTATCTCGAGGAGGAGGTCTTCGCCGAGA
Organism: Lolium rigidum; assembly: GCF_022539505.1. Taxonomy (NCBI): domain Eukaryota; kingdom Viridiplantae; phylum Streptophyta; class Magnoliopsida; order Poales; family Poaceae; genus Lolium; species Lolium rigidum. The sequence continues at coordinate 80,061,470 of NC_061510.1, forward strand.
GCGAATAAGGTGGTAGGAGCGGGTTCCGCCGCCGGCGGCGGCGGCGGCGGCGGTGCTTGCCGGGAGACCATGCTAGGCGACGGAATCCAAACCCAAGGTAGGCAAACCCTATTTACCGGTTTGTGTGTGTTGTAGTTAGTTGCCGCTCACACGAGACACGACTTCCCGAACCTGGCTGACGGGCCGTGCTTTCGGCCGGCACGCTGGAAGCACGCGAGCCCGGCCCGTGCTAAGCCCACCATGATACGTGGCTTAACGGGCCCGTGCTGGCGCATGGCAGTTGGCACGTCAGGGCTGTGCTTGGGCCGCACGCAGGCGAACCTGGCACGGCACGTGATGAAGACAAACCAGCCTCATAGTGATACCATAATCCATATCCCCATCGCGCTGCCATCCTCAACATTGAGTCAGTGGGTTTGAGGGAAAGTACTTAGGCATCTCAGTATGACAGTATCGGAAGGTCGAACGAAAAAGGTTAAATTCCAGTCCATTAGTAACAGATACAAAGAAATACACTGAATGGATGGAAACATATGGATCTAGTGGAGCCAAAGAAAGCAAAATCCAATGTGTATTACATCAAGTAATTAACCAACCTAAAGGTGACGAAACTCTGAGATCTTATTTGGAAAGCAAAGGTACTACCCAAAGTCAAAAAAAAAATCGCCTGGAGGTTTGCTTCAAATGGTCTAGCGGTATAGGAAAATAGAAGCAGGAGAATTAAGAATTGCGTTGCTACATGCAGCATATGTGGGATGGAAACTGAATGTACCTACCATGCAGTCATGACCGGTCCCAAAGAGCCCGTAAGAGATGGGAACACTCAAAGGATGAAAATTTAAGAAAAACATGCGTTGACTGGGCTCTAAACGTTCTAGATAGAGAGACTAAAGATATGAGATGCAAATTGTTGTTTATTTGGTGGAGGGCCGGACACTTACGAAACAACTCAATCTTTGGTGACGGCAAGGCATCGATTTAGCATTCAGTCAATTTTCATAACCGATTACCACATCACTACCAAGCTGATCAGTTATGGGGTCAACGAGCTATATAGAAAGGTAAAGGAAAGCTGGAGGTTTGTCCCGAGTCGAGTCGCACCTCTAATTCTACCTCAAGTCGGACCCAATGGAGTAAACCACAACATGGTTGGGTGAAGATTAACACGGATGCATCCTTTACCCCATCGGACAGCAAGAGACACTTGGGAGTAATCATGCGTGACTATAATGGTAGCATTATCAGTATAGCCTAGGGTATAATCCAAGAACACACATGAGAATTACGTGTCTTCTTCGTTAAGATAGAGAGAAAGTCAATTAAAAGAACTCAAGAACTAGAGGAGAGCACCGATCAGAGGTGAAACGGGGTCTCCTCCACACTAGCACCTCTAAAAAAGGAACTACTCTATCTGAAGCTAAAGTTGTTGCAGTTCTCGAAGGGTTGCGGCCTGGTGCTACCATTGATGCCCCCAACAGTTCTAGAATCCGAATGCCAGCACGTCATCGACACCCTCAACATGAATTTGCAGGACAGACCTCAAGCAACGACCCTTAAAAGAAGGTCCACTAGCAAGGGATGGTGCACATGGGCTCCGTCATGCCAGGGAATAAAGTCTAGTCCGCTGGCCAAAATCGTGGCCATACAAACAAGGTGAGCAGACGGCCAGAGTTAGCGCAGACGGCCAGAGTTAGCGCAGCCCACCGGACGGCGTACATAGTCACTAGTCAGGGCCTCACGGGCTCAGACATTGGTCAAGGTCTCAAGGATGGAAAATGGAGGACCGCTAAGGCGAAGAACGACGAGCTCCTTTGCCGTCCGGTGGTCTGTCCCACTCCTCGTCGGTGAAATTCCTCCCACTACCGAGCGGCCGAGCCGTCTCGACTCTTCGCGGCCATGAGGGACGCATTTGGTAGCCTCCATCCAATTCTACGACTCACTGCGCCAGTGAGATGGGCTCACCTACGCGTTGCGAACATGCCATGGGCCATGAACGTGGGATGTTTGGTAGCCTAGGCGGACTTTTCTGCGCCGGAGAGGGAAGTTAGGCCCCATTGTTTGGGTGTCTGACTATTTTCTTCCCTGCTCGTGCAGCCCACAACTTGTTTGGTTGCAGATATGAGCGTACTGTGGTAACCCCTTCCCGTAGAGTGGTGAGGTTACCCAGCACTAACTGAATTACAACACACATCAGTTTCAGTTTATCACAAAAGGTGATGGTAATACACATCAACTACTTAGTGGCTGATGCATCACGAGCGAACCAACTATACTTCATGATGCATCACAGGTTCATCACACAAGGGGTTAGTATATACCATCTCGAACAAGTTCATCATTACAGACCGAGGATCAGGTCCAAGCAAGTCCTAGCTAATGGAGGGATACGAGACCACCTCCCAAAATCAGCAGATTATAACCAAGGATGCAGAAGCACTAAGAAGGAAACTGCTTGCGAAGCCAGGTCCTAAGCCAGCTCCTCCTCTCCGGTGGCTGCAGCTTACGGTACTCGTCATACTCTTCTTCGTTGTCTGCAATGAAGTCGATAGCCCTGACCAGCAAGTTGGGTTGGAATAGCTGCGCCACAAATCGGGGCGTGAAGATCATCTTCATCTGAGTATAGTTCGTGATCGGGGTCCCGACGTACGGACGATGCCTCGGGTAGCGCTGTAATCCATAAGGAACAACTGTTAGTGCGGACGATATTCACATATACAGATCTATGAAGGAACTAAAATGAAGCTCACTACCTGAATGTACTTGTTCGCCGTATCTTCATTAGCAACATAGAAGCATCAACCATCTTTGCTCCATTCCACAATGCGATCGGTTTTCATCTTCAGTATGACGCTCCAGTTGGTCCTCCAGTTTCTGATGTGGTTGTAGAGCTGAAGAGTGGTCACATGTAAGCCAACGAATGCAAGAACATCAACAGCTACCTTCTTCATCTGTTGTTCTTTGAATCCCATGTTGAAATAAACGCCACTACGGACGAGCAGAACCAACCGGTTGAGCATAAACTCTGAAAGCTCAGGTTTTTAAACCATGGTTGGTTTGCTTGAAATCAGACATTGCTCAACATTGAGAGTAGGAGCAGAAAGATCAGGGGAGCTCAATGGTATGATCGCCTACATGACAAACAGTAGTAGATGAATGAACTGCCACTACCACATCCACATCCTTAAGCACTACCACATCAATGAACTACCAGTACCACATCCACATTCTTAAGCACTACCACATCAATGAAGAGCGAGAAAAGTAAGAGCGGCCTTACAGTCAGAGGAGCCACACACAGAACTGAGGTCGGGGAAGCAGGGACCCTGGCGAATATGCAGGGCAGCACCAGCGTCCCAGTGGTAGAGTCAGATGCAACCTGGATAACCTTCACAACCTCGACCGGGGACGAAGAAATTTCCTACAATGGATTCGTTCAGACCCCCCTGTGTACCCACAAGATCTAGATCTAAGGCTAGGGTTTGCAGAAGCTTACCACAGCCGAAGTCATCGACGCAGAGAAAGAAGACGATCATCCGCGGCCAGTAGCCGCCGTCACAGCCACCGTCGCCGCCGCAAGCCTCGTCGACCGTGTAGGTGAGGAAGAGTCAACGATATTGCTAGATCGGGGAGGGTGGATGAGCTCGAAATGGGTGGGGGATGGGGGATTTGGATTTGGCGGTGAGAGAGCCGCTCCTATATACAGTGGTGAAATTTCAAGGGCGGTGACCGAATTCATCCCGCCGAGATTTCGCCGTCCCGCGCGAGCTCGCGCCATCTCCCGCGGTGGCTCTGCGGGAACGCGACGTTCTCGGATTCTGCCAGAACGGGGATGGCTCGCTAGCTCTAGGCCTGGCCCGAGGGTGTTTGGAGAAGCGATTTCTGCAAGAACGCGAACTAGCATAGATAACCAAACAAGTTGAAAATTATTGGACCGATGCGAGCCAAGACGAGACCAGGCTACCAAAGACACCCGAGATTCCTCCTCCGGTTGGCAACTCGTGCACGTACCTAGCCGGACGCGCCGAGCAGTCACCAGTCCTCGACAACCGGTTTTCTCGCGTCGCTCGCTGGCCGATCAACGCTGAGGTACCATGACCATGTAGCATCCTAGCGGGCAACGTACGCGCGTTCTGCATGCTGCTTCTCCCATGCCGTGCTCACGTTTGCTGTCAGCATGCTTCTTGGCCCCTTGTGACTTGTGAGCCTCCCGTTGGAGTTGAACACGGTACGTTTTGGCCTGGCCTCCAGCCCACCCTTCCATTCATCGGATCGTGCCGCGCTCCAAGGTTTGATACGCTCCACTAGCCGACGTCTCTTTCTTCTTACAGGAGTATCGGTCTGTATGACGGTCCGTACGTCCGCTAGCGCTAGCCTGCTAACGTTAAAACACACCGTGCAAACTGCTTGAACCGCAAACCAGCCAGCCAGCAGCCGACGCCAAAGCGAGGCCAAGAGGTACACAGACAATCTGATCTTGGGTCATGCGCTCAGGAGCCAAATCGTGCCTCAAACCACGTACGATCGGCCAGATCAATGCACGCCGCCGAACAGACAGGCTGATGCTCGAGCTCGACTGCTCGAGGCCAGGGAAGTGTGCAATTTGACAAGAGCAAAATCCGTTCGATGAATCTGTCAGGTTTAAGACAGAGCTGGAGATTAGCGATTGCTTGACGGCCGGTCATCTCCGCGCGCGCGTGGCTTCGATTTTGTGCACGTACGTAGAGGCGTACTATACAGCTCTCTTCCTGCTATTGATTTTTCTCTGGATTAGCGACCGGATTTTTAAAACTGATCCGGCGATGATCCCCGGGCGATCTACGGTCCTGGAGCTTCGTGCAAGGTCGATCTGCGCGCTGGAAGCGTCCAAATTAAGCTCGCGGGAGACCAGGGTGGTCGGAAGCCGCTCGAGATGGTGCATAGATTAAGCTGTGGCGGCAGTGTCATCTGTGTTGACAAACAAATCTAATCGGCATGCAGCTCCCAATCCTCCCATGCATCTATTGTGGTGTGGTGGCAACTGAGCTCCAGGGAACTGGTAATTAGCTAGCTATATAGGTTTTCAACGTTGCCCTGATCCTACTGTTGCTGCTAGTTCAGCAATGTCGACCAAAAAGAACAAGGAGGCTTAAGGTGTCCGACGTTACGAGTGTTTGCTCATCAAATGGTTGTTCAAACTTTTAAGCGAGGAGGATGTACTTGAAAAGCGCTACTGCATAGTAAATACGACCGAAATCAAATCAGAAGCGGACCCATGTACATATCCACATTCTTTTGCGAAAGGGTAATGACCCCAACCTCATCAGACACAACCTTTTATTGCAAAGTTTCAAAATTTATCAGGTTTACATCTCAAGGATTACATAGGGTTGATACAAAAACCAACAATTGAAAATTTATAACTCACATACGCATCTACAATCCTATTAGAACCTCGCCAGCTAGTGAAGATATCCTGAGCAACCATCGGCAGCAGGTTGCACCCAGTAACTATAAACTCATGTTGATTATTCGGGAGGAGAAAGCGCCATAATTGTATCTGTTGGAACGCTTGATGTCGTCAAGGCTCTAAAACAAAACAAAGAATCACACTTAGCTTTTTTTTTTCCTTTTAACGCGTACCACACTTAAACGCAAGAACAATAGAAGAGACAACGGCTAGCTATTGCAATATCATCTATAGTTATCTGAATAGCCAATATTATATGTATACCAAGGTAGGCGACAAGCTGCTATTCGTGTACTACTTTTTACCGTATTCTATTTATCTATTTCTTCTCTTTTATTACATTTACCTAGGGGTATGCATAAAGGTGAGTTCTTGCATGAGAGTCCACTCCTTTTTTTTTTTGTTTCTCTCATTTTCTTATAAGCAAAAAAATGTTATGTAGGCGGGCTATTATCCTACTATTGTACTTGCTCTTAGTAGTTGGCTAACACTTTAAACCTAGGTCACTATTGTACTTGCTCTTAGTAGTTGGCTAACACTTTAAACCAGCAATACCTGACGGCAAGTACTAAAGCTGATCAAGGGCAGGCTCACATGCGCCTCTTCGCGTTCGAATGGTGAAGGCCCAAGGACTAGATCGACAAGGCCCACCAAGCCCAATAACCATTACAGCACCAAGACATGGGCTCAGTGAACAGCTACTAATACCTGCCGTGAAGACAGGGAAGGATATCCAGATGGGATCCGACAAATCCGGCTCCTCCTTCACTGTAATTGATTCCCTGCTCCCCTGTCTCTTTCCCTGCGCTTGTACCGATAATCTATGGTGAATTCGTGAACTAAACCCTAGTAGACCCTTGCACCTCGGGCTGGAGGCAAGCCCCACATCGCCGCGGGATCCGGGCGCGCGTGCGAGCCGATGCGGCGGCGGTGGGCTCCCGTCGTCGCTCGCTCGCGCTAGAATTCCTTCCTCGCCGGCCGAGCCAGATTATCGGTCCTGTTAGGGGGAAAACCTTCGCAGCGTTTCCGGACCAAATCATGGCCTCATGGGCAACGCATCATGGCTGCTAGCTCCGGAGTCCACCAGACATATCCTCCCGCTATTTCTGTAGATTATTCGCTTCCGTCCCGATCATGGTGACGACGACTAAGTACGTACTACATGCAGGCCGCACGCAAGAAGCATGATTCGGCGGTTCACCAACACATGTACTACCATCTGACGACGATCATGCAGTGCAGGCTCCTGGTGGTACGAGCACCATATGCATAAGCTGCCAACTATACGCGGACGCTTCCGCAGCACTTCACTCGGGTACGTTTGGTTTTATACGCTCGTTAGGTGCCAAGTTATCAGAGCTCCTACTAACATGATGGAGTCCCGCAGCTAGCATGTCATACACGCTGCGCGCACTTTTGGGAATAATTACAAACGAGAACGTGCTCGCTCAAGATGATGATGATTATGATGGTGGACTGTGGACGGCTAACCATGCATGATCGAGGCGCCAGGCCTTCTTTTTTTTATAGATAAAGTGAATATATTAATATTATGATGATACCAATTACATCAAGCTACAACAAGTTAAAAACTACTTTACATAATAAGAATGCACACAGCCAAACAAATAATAGGAAACACACAAAAATTACCCACTAAAACGAGTACAAACTTGCAGCAGCATGAACAAACCACTAATGGCGACCCATAAACCCTAAGATTCTCCAAAGCGACCATAGTTAAATCAAGGTATTCACTCTGGAGAAGATCCAATATCAAGGACATGCCTTCAAGAAGGAAACGACTAGAAAGATGCATTTCCTGGTACAACCAGTGAAGGCTAGACCTAAAGTTTTCACCCTGGCTTCAATGCTCAAAGAGCGCCACTAGAAGTCACCCTATGTCGCTACCCCCACACTGGCACCAATCGTCCGACTCACAATCGTCATGTGCATGGTTTTGAGGTGAACATCGCCACACAACTAAACCAAATGGACATATCGAGCAGTGAAACACCATCTTCACCTCATCATCTGCCTGAACTCCCTAGAACAGTCGGTATCGAGAATGCGAGATGCTACCCCAGAGCATAATCTTCTTCCAACATGAACATCTTCATTCCCCACGTCAACAACTTGGTAATGAGGGCCATGGATATGACAGGCCGATGTACCGAAAGTATGAATATAATGCAGCCCTGAGTCATGAAATCATCCAAGCTCGAAGCAACCCCCTATGTTGCCAGCCAAAACCAAATCCGCATGCACTCAACATGGAAGGTCAGCAAGAGGTGGTGTCCCTTAGGCACGAGCCCCCAAGACCTTGTGGCGTCAACCCATTGAAGGCTTCGCTGTTAGATCATAGGTAGTCTGGCCAACAGAGCCAAGCGACAGACCGGGATCTGACTACGAGATCCAAGGACAAAACCTAGAAAATCAACCATGGAGATGCCCTTATGTCGATGCAGGAAGAGCACACAAAATACCCGACATGGTCCGGAGGGACCGTTAATCACACGCCATTTGTACATGCGCCACCTCGTACATCCTACCACCAACCAGCAGGGTTGTCGCCCCAGGCCACCAGGGGATCACGCGTAGCCACCCAAGGCCGCATGGCCTCGATGCCCACAATGCCAGAGGATGCCGCACCAAGCTGCCACCTCCATCCAAGGGAACCGAGCTCCGTAGCCATGGAGGTGCAGCCGAAGGTCCCGCCACCTTAGGGAATGAGGCCCGCCGCCACCGCGGATGATGCCGGCTACAGCTGCGATGGGGGACAGAGTAGAGGCCCCAACAACGACTAGGGTTCTAGGCTCCTAGGTCTCTAGAGGATTAGAGGAGGACACGGTCACATGGAGACAGTTTCTCAACGAAAGATTCCTCTTTTAGAGAACAGGCAGCGATGCCCGACTTTAAATTAATAAAGCCACACGGTAACAAGTTAAGGTTACACACTGCTGGGCATTACAGCTTAGCCGAGACCAGAGTTCAAGATGACACAAAGCACACACTAAAGATAGATGATGGCGAGGTGACACACGCAGAAAAGTCGCGCCCCGGACCCTCCGTCTACTTCCTCACACCGCCGGCGGCTTCAGCTGCACGTACAGCTCCCTTAGCTCGCGTGCCATCCAACTTAGCCCCTCCTTTTCTCTTCCCTTGGCCTTTAGGCTCCACAGCTGCAAAAAGATAATGGTTTTGTAAATAATGTCAGCTGGGTTAGAAATAAGTTTCTTTTCAATCGTAAGCTTGTTGCGCACGGTCCAAAGCGCCCAAGGCGGGCTAAGAAAAGCACCCACGAGCGGCCTCCTGGGGTAACCCGAAAAACCGGAGAGGATGGCGTGGAAGCTGAGCAAAGTTGGCCGGACACCGGTTGCACCCAAGCGGTGGCGCAAAACCGACCAAGAGAACGAGGCCAAGGAACAGGCAAAGAAAATGTGGCTGGCATCTTCCGGTGCGCCGCACAACGCACAAAGGCCATTGGAAGGGCCGTGTCTGGTGAGGATCTGTTGGCCTGACGGTAGCTTGTCAAGCACCAGCTGCCAAGAGAAGATCTTGATTTTGAGCGGGAGCTTCGCTTCCCACAAGTCTTTAGCGTGGGCGATAGTCGTACCCTGAGAAAGCTAGGCGTACATGGATTTGACTGTGTAGGAGCCAGATTGTTCCAGGTGCCAGGACACCACATCTTGACCAGGGCTAAGAAGCACGGGGGTGAGCATCCCTTGCAGCTCCCCCCACTGGCGCACACCCTCCTGATCAAGGGAACGACGGAAGCGGACCTGTAGGGCCTGATGTTGGAGAGCATCTTCCACCGAGATGTCAGGGTTATCGCAGATGGCAAAGAGCGAAGGGAAGGAATCCATGATGGGGCCTCTCCCAAGCCACCAGTCCTTCCAGAAGTTGGTGCGGACGCCGTTTCTGACCACATGTTTCGCTCCGACTTTGAACAGGTGTTTTATTTTGTGCAGGCTCCTCCAGAAGGGGGATCCACCTTGGCCTGAGCCCGAGAACAGGTCAGATGCGTCACCATACTTAGCGCGGATGAGACGAGCCCAGATCGTATCTTCCTCATTATAGAGCCTCCAAATCCACTTGAGAAGGAGCGCCGGATTCATCTTTTGGTGTTGAGCAAACCCAAGCCCCCAACCTCTTTAGGACGGCACGAGGAAGGCCAATTCACCGGGTGATATTTTCTCTTTGGGCCTGCCCCTTCCCAAAAAAACCTGGATCTGTGAGAGTCAAACCTCGCATGAATCCCATCATGCAAGAGGTAAAGCCCCATCGCATAGATAGGCAGGTTATCAAGGCAGGAGTTAGAGAGGATGAGCCTCCCCGGAGGAAGAAGTTTAACCACCCGGGGTTCGATCTTAGCAGCCGGCTTCCTCACCAAGAACAACCACTTGCTCACACGTTAGCTTTACGTACGAAATAGGCGAGGCCCGGGTAGGTAAAGGGGAAGGCTGCCAAGCTTGCAGTTCAACTTGTTGGCGATGGAGTTTCTCTCGCTGGCACGCTGTCCCAGGACAAAGACTTCGCTCTTGTGATAATTGATTTTGAGCCCCGACATATCCTCAAAGCACATCAGAAGGAATTTAAGGTTCGCGATATCCTCATCCGATCCCTGGATGAGGATAAGCGTGTCGTCTGCGTACTGCAGGTGCGTGATTCCTCCTGGCAAAAGTTGTGGAACTAACCCATGGATATGGCCTGCCGACGACGCGGCAGATAAGATCCCTGAAAGCGCTTCTCCGATAAAATTGAAGAGCAGAGGGGAGAGGGGGTCTCCTTGACGAACCCCTCTCTTATTCCTAAAGAACGGTCCCACCTCACCGTTAATAGAGATAGCAGTTTGCCCCCCAGAGACAAGCTGCAAAATCCTGTGAATGTATCCAGCATCGAAACCTTTGCAACGCAAGACTTCCCCCAGGAAGTCCCAGTTCACCCTGTCATACGCCTTTTCGAAGTCCAGCTTGAGTAGCACCCCACTGTGCTTCCTCTTCCGGATGTCGTGAATGATCTCCCGGGAGGGCAAGAGGGCCGTCAAGGATGTTCCTGCCCTTAATGAAAGCCGTTTGGTTCGGGGAGATAATTATGTGAGCAATAGGGTCAAGCTTAGATGCGTAGGCTTTGGAAACGATCTTGAAGATAACATTGATCAGGGCAATAGGGCGGTACTGAGAGATTTGATCAGCCCCAGCTACTTTCGGTATGAGCGACAGGATGCCAAAGTTGAGCCTAGCAATGTCAATGCGCCCCAGCACAAAGTCGTTGAGAATATGCAGAATGCCAAGCTTGACCCGAGGCCAGAAACGTTTAAAGAAATCCACTGGGAAGTCGTCCGGGCCCGGAGCAGTGTCGGTTTTCATCTCTTTGACTATGGCCTCGAGCTCAGTTTCAGAGAAGGTGCGCATCAGGTCCTCATTTTCTTCCTCTGAGACACGAGCTTCCTCACCCCATGAGGAAGGCGCCAGCCCACATACCCTTGGAGCGGAGGAACCAAGCAGGTCCACTGTAGAACTCATACACGTGTTGCTTGAATCAGCTTGGGATCCGAGATAGTTCCACTCTGTCGAGTCCTTAGCATCGAGATATTGCATTTTCTTCTTCTCCCATTAGCGACGGCGTGAAAGTAAGCGGTGTTTGCATCCCCTTGCAGCGCCCACCTCACTCGCCGCGTTGCCGCCGGTGCTCTTCCTCCATGCGATAGATCTGCAGCGAGTTGCTCTTCTAAGTGGTACACTGGAGGCCCGGGCGTCCTCGTCAAGACCTGTGGCGTCAGCCCGGCACGTCAAGCTCGGCGATCCGGGTCAGCGGAGGCGGCTTTCTCAGCCTTGGAATCCCTTCCAAGGTTTTGCTTCCAGCCTCTAAGGACTTGTCTTAGGCCCGCGGACATAAAAATCCACCAGTCAATGATGTCGCGGCCACCCACCTTGGTCAGAAGTCTCGCCCACGAGTGCTGGACCAAGGGGACAAACTCTTGGCGCTCAAACCAACTTGTTTCAAAGAAAAATCTGTTGGAGCGCACCGGGAAACCCTCTCCGGTGTCGAAGACCAGTGGCGTATGATCAGACCCCAGGCTGGTCTCAGCGGACAAGGAACACAGCGGGAAGATAGCTTCAAAGTTAGCAGACACGAACACCCGATCTAGCGCGGACCGGATCGGATTGAGCTGGTGATTAGACCAAGTGAACCGTGCACCCGTGCGTGGAATCTCCCTCAGAGCCCAAGCGTCGATCGTGTTGTTAAACAAGTCAATCAGAGGCCAGTTAAGGTTGTCATTATTCTTATCATCGGCCGCTCTGATAAGATTGAAGTCGCCTCCCATGAAGATCGGAAAGGTGCACCTAGCCACCTTGGCCGAAATCTCGTCCAGGAACCCTCTGGAGCGAGCGTGATCAGCTGGACCGTAGATACCGGTAATCTCCAGCTTCTTGTTGGAGACCCGATGGAGAACAGCCAAACTAAGGAAGAATTGACCCCTGTCCATTCTTCCAACTTCGAACATACTGTACCTAACTCCCAGCAGCATGCCACCCGAATGACCGTTAGCTGGGAGCCATGACCAGAAGAATTTCTCACCCACCTCCAGACTAGCAAGCTCGGCGTCCGTGAAGTCTTGTTTGATGGTTTCTTGCAGGAGTACTAGATCGATGCGGTGCAACCGGAGGTACTCTTTCAGCAGGGTTCGCCTCCCCCGACGGCCAAACCCTCTAATATTCCAGATAAGGGCTCTCATTGGGACACTCTGTTCAGAGCCCGTCCTTTGCGGGTGACAGGTCTATGACCGACAGGAGTGGGCCTGCGAGCAGCTCGCCTCTTGGCGACAGAAGGTTTTTTTGGCTTTTCCCGAGCCCGCAGCTGGCTCTTCCACAGAACCCATCTGAGCAGGATCACCAGCGCCTGCGGGTGGCTCCCCCATGGAGCCAGCCACAGCGCCACCACCAGTAGAGCCTTGATGCGAAATGTTCCGGGCAGCCTCTTCCTTAGCCTTGGCCTCTTCTTCTTCGATTCTACGTCTAGCTGCCCACAGCTCTGCTTGCGCGCGTTCACGAGCCTGGAGAAGAGCTACCGCTTGGGCCGGTGACCCTTCCGTTGATTTGAACAGGATACAGCTATCCTTGGCAACCTTGAGGAGATGTTCCAAGGAGGAATCTTGAAAGGCAACAAAATCAGCTGGAGCAGAGGAGTTACCTGGAGCGGGGGTGGACGAAGAGGGAGTAGCCGTGTCGATGCGCTCTTGTCGAGGTTGTTCTTGTCCGCCGTGGCACGAATGGCTCGCTCCAGGACCGGGCCGTCAGAGGTTCCTTTGGAGCGAGCACTCTTGCGCAGAGCCTCCGCTGGGGAGGCCTTGGAGCGAGGGGCACGCGCCACCGGCGCACCCAGCGCCGAAATGGGAGCATCCAATAGGAGAAGTTGTCCTTCGGTGGAGTTGGCGTTGTTGATAGCTGGGGCCTGGTGGAGCTCAAGGACCGGGGCTGGAGAGGAGTTGGTAGTAGCAGCAGCCGCCTCCAACATGAGCTTCCGGGAGGGGCGATCGTGGTTCAGCTTGCTCCTTTGTTCACTGTTACGCAGGTACTCCTGGTCCGAGGCACCCAGGGACGGGCTGGACCAACCCACCTCCTTCCGCTCCGCCTCAGAAAGGGGCAGCGCTTTGCCCGGCGTGGGCGAGACTGGGCTAGCCGACGGAGGGGCTTCAGAAAGGACCTCACAGAGGGAATCAACACTGATAGTAGCCTCCGGGGATTGGCGCCCCGCAGCTGGAGAAGACGGCAGAGCAGACTTGATGATTTGAGCGACCAGCGGGAAAATGTTGCCTGTGGGGGTCAAGTTGGACCCGTGCGGCTGCGGGCCGAAGCAGGGATTTGGGGGCTGAGATCCTTCACATTGGGCGGGAGGCATGGAGACGGCGAAACAGGGGAGGAGCCCAGGGGCACAGACTTACGGGGAGCTTCCCCACGCGCACCAGGGGCAGAGGACGAGCCGCGCGGGGCTTTGTGAGCGTGGCGTCCCCGCCGCCCGTCCCAGCGCTCCTCATCAGTCTCATCGTAGTCCTCTTCCTTGTCCTCAGTGCCATCTCCGGGAGGGAACTTCGGCGGATCTTGCGGAGGGGAGTCTTGGACCGACTGAGCTTCACGAGTAACTTGAATACGGTAGCCTTGCATGTTTACAAAGAGGGTGATGTGGTCAGGTAGCTGATCCCCTTTGCGGCAGCCAAAGGACATACGCACCGGCGCATCCGGGTGAGCTAACGAAGCTACGTCCACCCCAATCGGACGCCCCACCTCGCGGGTAGAGAGGAGAAGGCGATCGACGTGTCAAAAAGGAGGCGGCACGCCGAGCAGCCTAACCCAAACTTCCTCCAGAGTTTCAGCAGCGAGAGGGTCGCCTTGCGGGATAGAGACAATGGCCTTGAGCTTAGTACAGGGCAGAGTGGGGCCGCCCCCACGGAAAGCGATACGGAGGCTCTCTTTAGACGGGAAAACCACCGCAAAATCCAAAGGGCCAAGCTGGCGCACCTGCCAATCCCAGTTCTCATCCACAAGATCTTTGAACTCGTCTTCCACCTGCTCCGCAGACAGTTGTCCGCCCCCAAGGGAAACAGTAGCGGAGTTGGAAACCGGCTTCTGGAGGTCTTCATCAGGAACTTCCAGGCAGCAGAACCCAGGCCTCCCGCCCCCATATCCTGCCCAGAAGGGGGCCAGCGCCGTGGAGACTGCAGCGCACATGGCGGAGAGGTGACCCACTGTCTTACAGTTGACACAGAAGGGTTCATCGACGCAGGCGGCCTGGACGTGACCCTGCTTGCCGCAGTTGTAGCATGTGATGTGGGCCGCATCTTGACTAGGGGCCCCAGCCCCCCCTGGGCCGGTGACCTGCCCCGAGCTAGGAGCAGAGACCTCCCCTGGGGTCCCGTGGGGCGGACGGAGAGGCCTCCGGCCCGCGTTCCTCCCGGAGTCGCGGCCACGAGGGGGAGGCGGAGGAGGCGGAGGCGCGCGCGATTCCTGTCGTGAGAGTTCCCCCTCGGAACGCCAGGACGAGGAGCTCGCGCGCTCCGCCTCACGGTCGCGTTGACGTTGTTGCCGGCGGTGCTCTTCCTGCTCTCTGTCGAGCCTCTGGCGCAGATCTTGGTCGCGGGAGCGGGCATAGCCCTTGTTGAACTCATCGAAGGGGCGCTTGCCGTGGGAGTTCCTCTCCCTCTCCATGGCCACGAGGAGGGGAACACGAGCTCCGGAGACGGGGTCGAGGTGGGAGGACAAGCGCTTGGCGGCGGAGCGATTGCGGCGGACGTGCGAGGAGGAGGCAGGGGAAGCCGAGAAATGGATCTAGGGTTTGGGGGAGGGAGCCGAGCCACTTAAAAGTGGGCGGCGGAGGGGCGGAACCGTCCCACACGGGAACCCTAGTGCCACCCAACCGACCATCCACGGCGGGGGCGACGTGGCGCGCATCCAACGGGTCCGATCCGAGGGCACCCGCGGGACCGGACCGACCGCACCTTGGGCCGGCCCGGGCCTCAAGCCGGGCCGCCGAGGCCGCAATCCCCCGTGGGCCGACCCGGCAGGCCCGGCAGTCCCCAGCACCACAGCGTCCGAGGAAGGAGCAAACCCTAGCGGCGGCGGCGTCCCACCCGCCTCCGGCCGCCCCATGGCCGACGGCAGCTCCAGAACGAGCGCACCGATGCGGATCAGACCAGATCCAGAGCCCTCCCGACCAACCTCGGAGAGGCCCCTCCCCACGGGCGCCAAACCAGGCAGCGGAGGGAAGTGAGACGGCGGCGAGAGAGGCGGGGGCGGCGCCGGCGAGAGGCTCCTCTCCCTCGAGGAGCCAAGGGCGAGCACCGGCGGCGAACCAACCACCCGCTCAGGCCAGAAACTCCCAAGGTTCGTCGGAGCGGGGGGCAGCGGCAGCCGCCGCCATGACTTCGGGCTCGCGAGATCTCCCCATCCGAGAGCTCCTGGACCGAGCCCTCGGCCTCGGCGACGACGGCGGCCGAGGTGGGAGAAGCGATTCCCTTTGCTTCTGGCGAGACGCGCAGCTCCCGCCGACCCCCGGGCGGCGGGCGGCACGGCGGCGGC